>NC_133618.1:534154184-534401684 GCF_048593235.1 Sminthopsis crassicaudata | reverse complement strand
CTTTTATTGTTTTTTAAAAAATCTCTTTTCCCTCTTGTATCTTCCTCTGTCTTCTCTTTCTCTTCTTTGCTCTAACTCCCTTGTCTTTATCTGTTGGCATAGACACAAATGTGGCCACAGAGAAATAGAACTCTCTCAAAAGGGATGTTGGAAGAAAATGTGGTACCAGGAAGTGTTCCCCAGGATGATGAGCTTGATTTGAATAGGAGTTTTCATTGGAGAACTATCTTTGTTTGCCTTTTATAACTCTTCTTTCATCCCTCCCCCCTTTCCCCACTCCTTTTCCTGAAATATGAGCTGTAATAAAATATTAGTCCTTTTGGATCAACTGGTGGTACCCATCCCTAGGGATATCTTTCCTCTGCTCGCTACCCAAGTTGGCCCAGACAACTTACCCTCTGTTTTGGGGTCACATGTCATCCCAAGGAAATAGTTATTTATTTTGAAGTCTGTGGCAAGAAGAAGGGGGGTGGCGGTGGGGGGGAGGCTTAAAATAAAACACACATACACATATACTTAGAAAAGAAGCAGAGAATAACACTGATTCGATCACACACACTTCAGGTTTAATTTATGTAACTCTCTGAAATTCAAAGTGACTGATAAGGCAACAAGACTCCGCCTCAGGTCAAGGGGAGGCAGGCGGGCAGTCAGGGACATTCTGAGAACCAAGCAAGACTTCCTCTTTAGCTTCCTCTCCTCAGAAATAAATCTCACTGATTTACTGCTCGTCTGTCCACTGCCCCAGCTTAGCATGGTGACCCCAAACCACGGGCTTCGGTGGATCATCCCCACATGTGCTGATGCAGCCTGCCCACACTTTGTTGCACACATGCAGTCCATCTATGTTAGCATTGTTATTGTTGCTGTTGATAATACCTGAGTTAGTTATAGGGGTAAGGGCTGGAGCTGTTCTTTCACTAATGGGAAAACCTCCCTCTACCAGGCAGGTCATCACCATTTCTTCCATTTATTATCTTAGAGTCTTGCCCATGGCACTGAAAGATTAAATGGTTTGTTCATATCACATAGTGAATCTTCAAATGTGGAATTTGAAAAAAAAACAAGTTTTCTTTGTTTTGAGGCCAAATTTATTAATTCTCAGAGAATAATATAAAGATTGTATGTTGATGATACTTTATAGCTTAGAAAGCACTCCCACATAGATCAGGAGTAGGATACATACATAGTGTGTGGCCAACTATTTTTGTGCTTTCCCTCTTCCTCCGTAGAATGTAAGCTATTTGTGGGCAGGAACATTGTTCATTATCTTTGTTTTCCTGGAGTCTGGCACAATGCCTTGCATAGAGTGGGTAGTTAAGACTTGCTTGTGGAGTTTGGACTGGATTGGTGACAAGAGCCTTGGATTTGGAAGGTGTCAGTCTGAGTCCCAGGTATCAGCAGTCAGTGGAGACAGCCCTGGATTGAGGCTTCAGGATTTTAGTTCTGGCTTTTCCAATAACTAGCTGTGTAGTGTTGAGCAAACTACATTCACCCTCTAAACTTCAGGGTCCCTGTCTAAAATGAAGGACTCAAAATAGGTGATCTTTAAAGGCCTTCCCAGCTAACAATTCTTTCCTACCATCTCTGCCTCCTGGCATCTTTCAAATCCTAGCTAAAATCCCATAATGTGAAGTAGTCAGGTGATGTGGTGGATAGATCATTGAGTTTGGAGGCAGGAAGAGCTGAATTAAAATCTTTTTTTCAGACTCTTACTAGTTGAGTGACCAAAGGCAAGTCACTTATCTTGTTTGCCTCAGTTTTCTCAGTTGTGAAATGTAGATTAAAAGCAGCATCTACCTAACAGTATTTTTGTGAGGGTCAAAAGAGATAATGTTTTTAAAGGGCCTAACAAATAGGCACTATATAAATCTTCATAAGAAGTCTTTCCTGATCTCCATTAACCTAATGCCTTCTCTCTGTTGATTAACTTTAATCTATCCTGGCTATATCTTACACAATTATACTTAATTGCTTGCATGGTATCTTCTCCAATAGATTGTGAACTCATGAAGGGCTTACATTATCTTTTGCCTTTTTTTATATCTCCAGAACTTAGCAGAATACCATGGTAGGTGCTTAATAAATGTTTAGTAATTGATTGACTATAAAACTGGCACTTTCCTATATATATTCTGCCATACTCAAGTTTGTGAGTGTTTTTTTTTTTTTTCTCTAGGTCCAAAGCAGCATTTTTATAAGAGGGCTCCTATTATGCCTCTGGAAGCCCATAATATAAAGCTCCAAGTGAGAGAGTTAAGCATAAGGCAGTTCCAACACCTGTCAAACTCTGTCAACAACTAACACATTCTGATGGTCATAGCCCCTGCCGAGGAGCCAGCTGGTGTGATGGTAGTGGTTAAGTAACTTTTTCTATGTCAGAGATGACTTTGAAGGGCTTGTTCATGCTGATACAGCATGATGTAGTAGAAAGAACACTGAATTTGGTGGCAGAAGGCCTAGATTTTAATCCTGACATTGCTATGTGGTATCAGTCAAATTTGAGTTTCAACTTCTTCATTTGCAAATTGAGAGTCTACGCAATTCTAAGATTCCTTTAATTTCTAAGGCAATGATCATACAGATGTTTGCAAATGGTTATATGGTATGTGATTTTTTTAAAAGAAACCATAAAAACTTGGAGTAGGCCCATCCTACAGACGATTATATAATTCATTCACTAGAATGAATGTAGTTTGCAGTCTTAAAAAAAGCAGATATTATTAAGATGTCTATAGCTCAAAAGGCCCATGAGGGAAAATTTATAGAAAAAGAATTCAAAATTACTTTTTCAAAGTGACTGACTCATGTTATCCCTAGCCTGATTATATTGTGGGTTCAGAGTTGAACAACATTTGGTCAGAAGCCCCACTGTATAACTGATGGTTCTTCAATGCACCTTTTATTAATGATAGCTGCTCTCCTGAAAGCATCAGGGACTGAGTATGAAGTACATGCTGTGGTTTGATCTTTCAGTTCCAAGAATATATCAGTTGTAAAAATTCATCTTTAAAAAGTTTTGGGAAGGAAAGCAAAGCCCCATGATGCTACCTTAAGAGAAAGACCATTAGGGTCAAACCAAAAGCTGAACTTTTACTATATTGACTTGGGAATGCTTTTCTCCCACACTGCAGTAAGTATTTGGAGTTGAAGGGAAGTTTATGAAGAGAAACCAATAGTGGACTAGATCCATGGATATACTAGAGTTAGCTCTGAAGAGTTGATTGTTAAATTTTCAATGTAAGCATTTATACTTGAAAAATCAGCAAACTCTACAAATCAGAAGCATGATTATTTTGTTGATTTACCCAGGCTTGAGAAAGTGATGAAGAAATGTTATTAATACATATAAAACTTAGAAGTATGATGTGTTATTTCATTTTTCATTCCCTCAAATTGGTTGCTAAACAGTTACCGGAACACTTCTAACTAGGAGCAAAAGTCCTAGAATTAGACTACTGATAACCATGTTCATTTTTTTATAGTCTCTGAAAATGACAGGACCCTGTTATTTCTTTTGATTCTCAAAGATGCCTATTAGCTAGTTAATAAGTTATACAACACTTCTAAGATTGCAAAGGGCTTTCCTCATAATCTCACATTAATTCAATGAGTCAGGCAGTCTAAGTATTATTATTGTCCTTATACAGATAAAGAAGCTGCTCCTCAGAGTGGTTGTGACTTCTTCAAGGTTCAACAGTAACTAATCAAGCCAGAACCTCAACCCAACTTTTCTGGCTCCAAGGCCGTGGATCTTTTTATTACTTCCATTGTTCCCTACTAAGTAGCCTTGAAGAAGGCATTTCAACTCTTAAGACTAGTTTATTTTTTAATTTGTAAAACTAGTAAATGGAAATAGATGGTTTCTAACAGACCATTCAGATTTCAATCCTATGAATTTATCAGAGGGCTGGAAAGGAATTCTGATGGAATAAGAAAAAAAAAACTCTATGGGAGGTAGATGATGCAGTGTATAAAGTCAGACCTGGAGCCAGGAGACTCATCTTTATGAGTTCAAATGTAGCCTCAGACATTTACTAGCTATGTGACCCTGGGCAAGTCACTTTAACCCACTTTGCTTCAGTTTTCTCATCTATAAAATGAGCTGGAGAAGGAAATGGCAAGCCACTCCGTCTCTGCCAAGAAAACTCCAAATGGGGTCATGAAAAATGACTCAACAGAAAGAAAAACCTCTGATGTCAAGATCTTATGTCAAATAAAGGATAAGCCCAGCTGAAATTCTGACTCTGCTACTTACTATTTGTATGATATCACTTTCTCAGTCTAGACCTCAGTTTCCTAATCTATAAAAAAAGATTTCTACCAGATAACTTTTATGTTGAAAAGTAAATTGGTATTTAAATATACTTATAATTACTTGCCTTAAATGAAATGTTCTTTAATTATCTTATTTGTGCATATTTATTTGCAAATTGTATTTCCCCAGTAGACTATGAGCTCCTTGAGAACAGGGACCATTTTTGGTTTTTATTTTTGCCTTTCCCTTGTATTTAGCATAGTTCTATAGAACATATGGTAGGAATTTACAAATTACAAAGAAGACATTAGGCCCTAAGAAGAGATGTAAGAATATGCCTCTTCTTACTTTGCAGAAGTGTGTGTGTGTGTGTGTGTGTGTGTGTGTGTGTGTGTGTACATGAGAGTGGGGCCTCAGAATCTCCCTGAGGGATCCAGGGGTGTGGACCATTTATTGCATTTAATGTCTGTTTTATTTTTTTAAAATATATTGATCAAATTGAAAGGGATACAGGAGGAAATTTGCAAGAACAAAAGATGCAGAGAAAAATCTGTTTAAATATAGCTAATCACCTTGCAGTAAAATAAGTTTTAAAAACTTACTTTCTAAACAATTGTCACAGTATAAAATTTTTCTTTCCCATCATGGACCATAAGGCAGGAAGGCCAGGAGTCAGTATATAATAACTGATGAGGTGAAGGGGGACTGCCTATAGAACTGAGCTTCAGGCTTTTTAAGTGGTTCAAGCAATGTCAGATTGAACAATGAGGGAAAACATCCTTCTGTACATACTCTAAAGAATGCTAGAGCTTAACTCAAAGTCTAAAATCAAACTCAAGGTGGTCTCTACCCTGGTGATTCCGGATGGTATTTGGGGGTGCAAGATGGAGATAGACAAAGTTTCTCTCTGTGAAAAAAAACAAGAAGCCAGTCACTATTGATCAGAGAAATACAAATTAAGACAACTCTGGGATATCACTACACACCTATCAAATTGGCTAAGATGACAGGAAAAGATAATGATGAATGTTGGAGGGGATGTGAGAAAACTGGTACAATTATACAAAATTGTGGAATTGGTGAAATTGTGAATGGATCCAATCATTTTGGAGAGCAATTTGGAACTATGCCCAAAAAGTTATCAAACTGTGCATACCCTTTAATCCAGCAGTATTTCTACTGAATTTATATCCCAGAGAGATCTTAAAGGAGGGAAAATGACCACATATACATTTCTGTAGTGGCTGGAAACTAGAAACTGAGTGGATACCATCAGTTGGAGAATGGCTGGATAAGTTGTGGCATATGAACATTATGGAATATTATTGTTCTATAAGAAATGGCAAACAGGATGATTTCAGAAAGGCCTGGAGAAACTTACGTGAACTAATGCTGAGTGAAATGAGCAGAACCAGGAGATCATTGTATACTTCATCAACAATGGACATAGCTCTCTTTAACAATGAGATGATTCAAACCAGTTCCAACTTTTCAGTGATGAAGAGAACTATTTATACCCAGAGAGAGGACTGTGGGAACTGAGTGTAGAACACAGCATAGCATTCTCATTCTTTCTGTTGTTATTTGCTTGCATTTTGTTTTCTTTCTCACTTTTTCTTTTTCTTCCTTCTTGATCTGATTTTTCTTGTGCAACAAGATAACTGTATAAATATGTATACATATATTGGATCTAATATGTATTTCAACATATTTAACATGTATTGGACTACCTGCCAGCTAGGGAGAGAGTGGGGGGAAGGAGGAGAAAAGTGGGAACAGAAGATTTTGCAAGGGTCAATGTTGGAAAAATTACCCATATGTATGCTTTATAAATAAAAAGCTTTTACAAAAATATTAAAAAAGAAAGAAAAACAACAAGAAGACTGATAGAATTTTTCAGCAAAGACTTTATCTCCTCTTTCCCCAGACAAACCTGCTTTAGAAGTCTATGGATGACATTCTATGCCTCTGATTCTTTAAAAACCTCCAGAGAAGGAAAAACCATTGTTCACCTGGGCTGGCTGGGAGCCAGCTCTTACCCCTCACTTGTAACTCATCACCAGAAGGTGATGATGTGAGAACAGCCACCTTGAAGATCCTGGTATAGATAGACCTGAGCAGTGGGGAAGCAATAATTTTCCAATGCTTTTCAGAAATAGGAAACCCAATACTACATCCTGATGAATACATGGGGGTGCCACAGACAAGATCATTAATCATATAAAGGGATTTCTAATAGCCTCCTAACCTTGTCTCAGAATGAACCTTGAAAAGGGCCCTCCTGGAGAATACAATTTAACCCCAAAGAATGAAGTGGAATAGAGAAATTTCAAACACAATTATAGGCCAGTGGGAGAGAGTTTTTCTCAGAGAGGAACACTTTCCCAAGGCCCATCAGATGACATATAGGCCATGAGAAAAAGAAATTCTAGGTCACATAGATGACATAGAGATGCAGCAAGAAAAAAGGAGGGAACTTTCCTTGACACCTAAAAGTCCCCATCATCTTTTCTAAAATTATAATCCTGTTTCATCCACAGAGGTGGAAGATGGAATGTCATAAACTGAATAGTCAGCAAATGGCATCATGTCATATGCATGTTTTGGAGAGGGTATATATGAGAGAAAATGAGAGAGAGAAGGGATGGGATAGAGAGACAGAAAAAAAAGAGAGAGACAAGAGACAGAGACAGAGAGACAATTATAGACAGAAGAGAGATGGAGGCACAGGGATACAAAGAGAGAGATAAAGAGACAGAGATAGTGACAGAGATAGACAAAAAAAGAGATTCTAGACTATTATTTTCATATTAATATTTATATTAAGTATTTAATACTTAAAATTATCCTGATGCTGACTTTCTTGGTCAGTTAGAAGTTCCTATCCAATACCTTATGTTGTTCTTGACTTACTTATGTCCTTATTTGGTTCATGGTGAAGCAAAAACAAGGAATTTGTTGGTAGAATTACTCCATAATATATGTGTTATGGGCCAGAACTCTGAACCTGAAACAAAGGATTCTTACAAGGTACTAAGTCAGTGGAATTGATAGAGACAATAGTTATCTAATTTAGCATGGTTCAATTTTGGGCCAGAACTTGAAACAAGGTACTAAATGGAATTGAGGAGACAGTGGTTAAATCTAGTTTAGCACTGATTTAATCCTACAACAAATAATGGCTTCCTAGTGATGAAATGATTGGCAGTGTGGGGCATATAAGCTAGAAACTCTAAGGGCCAAAAAGGACAAGTGCACTAGAACCTCTCAGAGGCTGAAACAGATTCTTTCCATCATTCACCTTTGTGGTGGCTGCAGGCTGAAGCACAAACCTTTGGAGTCAGGGAGATTCAGAAGCCAGAGAAGGCAGGCGGGAGCTCAAGCTGTCGGAACCAAGGAGAGAGATAGGCCTTTAGAAAAACTAGCCAAGCCCCAAGTGAAGGAGACAAGACTTTGAAGGAGACAATAAAGAATTTGGACTTTAACCCCGGACTACTCATGTAGTGATTACTGAAATGAAGGCTGCTCCTAGAGACCCCAAGAAAACCTCAACAGAGAGCATTACATTTTAGAGAGAATAGTACATTTTGCTGCCTGAACAGGACTAAGAACCTTCTTGTGTGACCCAGACATTAGGGTAAGTACAAAATAGACAAGGAAACATTGTTAAAGGTTAAAGTAATATTTCAGCTGAAATGGGACAGATGTTTAGAAAACAGCCTTCTTTTCCAATTCAAGGAAAATATGTAAAGAGCATTGTAAGGCTTATGAAAAGCCAAGGTTTGATTGTAACTTGGGAGCAGATCATTGAACTTTTAGAAACTGTACAATATATATCTCCTAGGTTCTCTAAGGAAAAAAATTGAATCCAGATGAGTGAGTAGGAGAGCAACTATGTCAATAGTACAGTGATAATGGACCTGACTCAATTTCCAAAGAAACATTTTATACATATAATTTAATACAACTGACTTTAAGAAATTATATAAGTTATAGAATAAGGAAAAAGAAGAAAGAGCAGGAGGGAGAGGATCCAAATAAACTAGGTGAAAAGGATGAAGAATCAGATAAGAATGGAGTTAAGTACAATTCTGAGTATGGTACTTCACAGCAGGAGAAATTAGGACATTCCCCATCCCCTGGCATACTTCTCTCAATTAACCCTTTATGGGAGGGAGAAGGAGGAGGAGGAGAGGCAGTAACACAATTAGCACCACCTATGAAGCAACCTATGCAAGATTACAAAAGGCACTGGTTAAGGCTAAAAAAGGACAAGATATATCTGATTTAATAAATGTATACCCTGCGATTGAAGAGCTTGACTCTTCAGGTCAACAGGGAGAAGATACACTCCTTTTGATCTGGAAAAAATTAAGGATTTGAAAAATGGTTGCACTCTTTATGGCTACATCATCTTATGTTAAGATGTTACTAAAAAATTTGGCTTATGAGATCTTAACCATAGTGATTAGAAATCCATAGCAAGGACATGTTTAGAACCTGGACAAAACTTGTTGTGACTTTCTGAATATAATGAATTATGCAGGACATAAGCCCAACACAATAAGCAAATTGGAGTTAACATACAAATCACTTTTGACCAACTAGTAAGTGAAGGTCAATACACAGACGATTCAGCACAGACTAATTACCCTATAGCAGCTTATAAACAAATTGCTACTGCTGCTTTTAAAGCTTGGGGTTCACTCCCAGGGAAAGATCGAGGGGAAGCCTTCACAAAAATAGAGCAAGGTCCCAATGAACCTTTTGCTAATTTTGTGGGACGTCTGCAAACAGCTGTCACAAGAACAATTGGAGAAAATGCAGCTACAAGAATTATGATCAGACAACTGGCTAAGAAAAATGCCAACAAGATTTGCAGAAGAATTATATGGGGACTACACAAAGATGCTGCATTTAGAGGAGATTATAAGATGCTGTGGTATTATACCCAGACTATGATGAACATGGGAAGACAGGGTCCCTCTTGGCAAGGGACTTCTAGAGAAACTCATCAATGTTTTCATTGTGGAAAAATAGGACATCTGAGAGTTCAATGTAGGCAGATAGAGTGAGAAGACAGGGTGAGAGAGAAGACCTAAAACCCCATGTCCAAAATGCCATAAGGGCTTCCACTGGACCTCAGAATGTAGATTGACCCAGGGAAATGAGAGGGAGGACCCAGTTCCAAGATATCAACCAAAAAACAGGTGGGGCATGATGGCAACCAAGATTACACGTTTAGAAGTTCAGGATTCTGATGTGATCAATCAGCAAAAAAGCAATCAGATAGTAGAAAGGGATTACAATTGGGGAGAATACAGGCTTTTTTAACCCAACAGTAGGGCAGTGTCCAGTGTGAGCAGCTCCAATGTAATTGCCAGGTGATGAGGAGAGATTTAGAAAATGGTAGAATAGAAGGGACTAGATAGGTTAACTGCTTGGGAGAAAGGGTTTGTTTCTATCTACAGATGGAGAAGGAAACAGATGAGTGGCAATGAGCACCTGGAGAGACACAGAAAAAAGAGAAAAACCTTGAAACAAAGGAGAAGACCTAAAATATATCTGACACTGAAAGAGCATAGCTGATAATGAGACTTTATATAACTTTAAAACCAGTAGGAATCATTGTATTCCATGAGATGAAAAATTGTTGATAAGATGATTGCAGGACTTCAAAACTTGCAGGAATTATTGGATTCCTGGCACATGAACTAATGGACAATAGATTCCTTTTGGACTATTTCTAGGACTTATGGACATGTGCAATTCCTCATGTTGATTCATGTTATTTGTTACATCACTACTAGCCTATGTTATATTGCTATGTGCTTATATAATTTATGTAATTATGTGTAATACCTCCCATGTTGATGGATTTAAGAATGAGACCCTTCAGAAACCCACTAATCTGATTTGATTTCCCATTTCCTTTGGTGTTTTCATCTCCCTTCCTGAGACGTCAAGAAGGGCATGAGCACCTCTTTTTAGGGTGTTTTTACTCATTTTCTGAGCACTCAGGGAAGTCTACCACCTCCTTTTTTGGGGTCTCACCTCCTTGAGAAGTCAGGGAAGTCATGACCACCTATGTTTTAAAACAAAAGAAAGCAGAATATATGAAACTTTTTCAAGAGATTTCCCATCTCCCTACCTTCAAATCATCAGTTTTCCTGAAAACTAAACTTTATGTGATTTTGCTGTTATCCTACTTGAGAAATCCAGTTTCTACTTATCTCCTAATCAATAACTTATCTAGGTATAAAGAAGAGTAAAATTTATATTCAATTGTTTCCATAGCAACCATTTCAGATCCATCATCTTTTTGATACAAACTGACTCTTTTTATAGAGACCCTAACCCTTTGCAGCTACAACTATGTAAAAATAATATAGTTTATTTATCTTAGATGCTCTTCATTCTGTTCAGGTCTCAGACTCTAAGCTCATAGCTGAGTAGGCTTTATGACCTTCACAACTTAAAAGTCCATGTGTAGCTCTTAGTTATGCAGACCCAGAAGGAAGATAGGCTAAATGCATTAAAGTTCATTTTTCAATGAAGCCTACATATAAATCAGTATAAAGATGGGAACTATTGGAAATGAGGTTTAAAAGTGGGGTGGGAACTAGAGTCAACATTTATTCCTGTCATGCATCTTGGCCTAGTCTTAATGTTATCTTAATGTTTAAAAATTCAAAGTTGAAATAATTAGATTTTTGAGATTCTCACTATGTTCCTCCCTACCCAGAGAGCCATTTCCCTGTAACAGAGAATAAGAAAAAGTTTTTTAAAAAAGCATCAGGGGCAAAAGTAATCAACACATTTATTGAATCTGATAAAATATTCAATATTCTGTAAAAGTTTTCAAAGTCTTCCTCTTTTGAAAACAAGAAAATGAAATATATTTGCTCTTTCTTCAGGATTTCTTACAAATTTTTCCTGTGGTTTTAAAAGAAAATTTGTTGTTCTTTCCATTTTTAGTCATTGGGTATGCTTTTTTCCTGGTTCTATTTACTTAATTTTGTATTAGTTCATTTAAGTCTTTCCATGCTTTTTTAGCTCTTCATACCCATCATTTCTTATAATTCAATAATATCTCATACTTTCATATACAATGATATGTTTATCCATTGCCCAACTAGGGGTAATTTCCTATATTTTCATCTCCTATCCTATTATAAATAATGTTATTTTTAATATTTTGCATATATGAGGCCTTTCTATCTTTGATCTCCTCAGGTAAGGCTTTCTGGATTAATGGGCATGGATATTTTTGTCACTTTTTTCTGGCAGAATTCTAAATTAATTTCCAGAATGGTTGACCCACATCCTATTTCCAACAACACTGGAGCAATCTGTGTGCCTGATATTCCAGAGGCTAATTAATATGGATCTTTATCATAATTATGTCCTCTTTGCAAATGTGTTATCCATGGGGTAGGACTTCAGTGTGATTTTGGTTTGATTTCTCCTATTATTGATGATTTGGGACAATCTTTCATATTATTTTTAAATCCTTTGTAATTTTTTAAAAGAACTGTTCTTATCCTTTGACCAATAATTTATCCAATGAAAATGGCTTTTGGTCTTAAATATTTGTTTTAGTTCTCTCTATATGTGTAAACATATAGATATATATGATTATATCAAACTATTATCAGAAATATTAGATGAACATATATTCCCCAGTCAATAGCTTCCTTCTAAGCCTACTTGCATTGATTTTATTTGTGTAAAAGCCTTTCAGTTTCATATAAAATCATCCATTTTATCATTGATGATTGTTTCAATCTTTTGTTGTTGTTTTTTAAAATTCTCCCCTTCTTCTTCCCTAGCCAAAGATATAAAAGGAACTTGATTTAGTTCTTTTAAAATTTTTTTCCTTCTGGCTTTTACCATTTGGTTTGCATATTCATTTTGAATATTATAATGTAAGGTGTAAGGTGTTAGCCTAAACCTAATTTCTGATAAAATGCTTTCCAGTTTTTCTAGAAGTTCTTGTAAAACAAGTAAATTCTGTTCCTGAGTTTATTGAATACTGATTATTGAATTTGCTTGTTTCTGATTCTTCTGATCTATTTATCTATCAAATCTATTGTACTGATCTACTTTTTGGTTTTTTAACTTGTACAAAATAGTATAGATGATTATTGCTTGATAGTACAATTTGAAGTCTAAAAGAGCTATTCCCCTTTCATTCTTATTCCTCCTTTTCCCCTTTGGAATTCTAGACTTGCAGTAATCCAAATGTGTTATTTTTTTCTCCAGCTCTACAATGTATCCCATCAAAAGTTTTAAGAGCTTTTCAAAAATGATTTTGACTATAGTCATTTTAGCCATACAGGCTAACTTTAAGAATTAATCCTTCTGTAAAATGCAACTTTGCTGTAAGCGGCTTCTCTGGAATGTAGCACATATGAGGGGAAATAAGGTGAAATCATTTTGGAAAGATAGATTGAAATCAGACTGTAAAATGACAAAGAGAGAAGCTTGGATTGGATGCTATATGAAGAAAACCTAATCATAGCCCTAACCCTACTTAGTACATCCAAGATACTTTATCATTCGTCAGCTTTCATTTTTTTCTTTTTCCAAGTAATATCTATATTTGTTGATAAGTTTAATAATGATCTATTTCATCAGTCTGGGGTCATAAACAAAGTCCACATTTCAAGTTGGAAATACTTCTCCATATGTACTTTCTTATTAGAATGTAAGAAGAGAGACTATCTTAGTTTTGTGTTTATATTTCCATTGCTTAATTGTGTTTGTATTCCCCTGGCAGATAGTAAGTGCTTAACACTTCCTTTGATACCTTTCTTCCCTCCTTTCTTCCCACTTTCTTTCCCTCCCCCCTCTTATCTATCTCTCTATCTACCTACCATCTTTCTGTCTCTTTCTTTCTTCCTTTATCTTTCTTTGTTTTTCTCTTTCTCTCTCTCCTTCCCTCCTCCTTCTCTCCCTCCCTCTCTCTGTCTCTGTCTATCTGTCTCTGTCTCTCTTCCTTTCTTTTTTCTTTCTCTCTTGTCATCATCAAGAATGAAGGGGTGCAAAGAGGAGTTCAAGGGCAAACTTGAAATGATGAATTTGAGATGGGGGAAAAAGGTCAGCACAAGGTTATGTTACAAGTCTTGTTCTGCTTACTCAAGAGTGTCAGCTGGTTTTTTAAAAGAGAGAATGTAGAACTAGCCCCACCTTCCCAGTTCCTTGAACAGTGCACAACTGTCAGGGCTGCAGACTTCTTCCATTCTGCTCTCAAATTGGAATGGACAGTTGGGGGAAGGCAGTTGTTCTATGACAGTGAACACCTGTTTTACATTCTGAAATTGAATATTTGTGCTATGAAGGAAATATTTGAGGTTAAAAAAGTATTGAAGAGAAAGAGGAAAGCAAAGGGAATTTTTCCTGGGGTCCTTATTTTAGAACAGGTGGTGAGATTTAATTTAATATCATTTAACAATCACTTTACATAATATTATACACAGTCCTCCCCTAGAGTTCAACTATATTGCTTCATTGTGGCATAGAACCAGAGGAATCAAAGACTAGTTGTGCTGTGTACAAATTCAAGTTGGAAAAAACTTTAAGTATAGGCTTACTAATAGACTTATATGCAGGGGTTTTGTGGAGCTCAAATGAAATAATGGATGTGAAACACTTTGTAAATCTTAAAGTGCTATATAAATTCCAATTATTCTTATTATTGTTATCATTATTGCTGTTATTATTAGCTGCCAATAATCAGGCATCCAGTCTGGGGATGCTTTTATTTTTTACTCTTGCTGAGCTCAAGCAATTTAGGGATATATTGGTAGATGTTTACCATCCAGGTTTTGGAGGATGCTGGAAGAAGTCTCTCAGACTTACATTAAGATGAAATTGACATTATTAACATTTTCTTAAGTCTAGACAAGGAACAAGACAATAAGTCCAGCCCTGTTTTGTAGCAATTACTGATTTCTGGGGTATAAATATTCAAATTGAAATTTTAATAGTGTTTCTGGAAAGTCAGTTATATCTTTCTCCAGCACATTTCTGATTATATATCTATCCTTTGAAGATCCACCTAGCTAAGTTCAGAAAGGCACCCTAAGGTCTTGGCTGCAGGGTAATGAATTTTTCTGCTACAGAAATATTTGAAGACTAAGTTGTGGAATGGTTATAATTTGAATTAGGGAAAGGAATGAAACTCAATTTACACAAAAGTCAAGACATCATCCTCATAATGTTATTGGTGCTCTTGGAGAAAGAAAGATGCACAATTTACTGTGCCCAAATCAAGGAAATACTGAAGTATAATATTTGTAATAATTAACATATAGTCTAAGGGTCAGGACACCTAGTTTCTGTTTAAAATGGGGATGATATTAGATTATCATATTGTAGATTTAGAGCTGGAAAGGATCTTAGAAACCAATCAGCCCAATTTGTCATCCTTCAGATGAGGAATTGATGATTGATTTTTCAAGACTGATTTGTCCATGGTCACATATGCCCCACTCTTCCCCATCTCCAGCTTTTTAGCCTCCTTTTGTGAGTTGTCATAAAGCTATTTGGTTGTAAACTCCTTGAGGACAAGGATTATTTTTGTTTGTTTGTGTGTGTGTGTATATGTGTGTGTGATACATATATACACACATATATATATTAATATATACATACACACATATATGAGAAAATGTTTTATATGCATATATACATATTCTAGTTCTTAGCATAGTGCTTAGCACCTAATAGTCACTTAATAACAACCATTTCCTTCCTTCCAATCTCTTTCCAGATCTAAACTTCTTAATATACCTCTCTAGTCATGTTATTTCCTTGCTCAAAAATATTCAATAGCCTCCTACTGCCTATAGAAATAAATAAATTCAAAGTCTATTATCCAAGACTTTCCACAATGCAACTTTCTTTTTACTTTTTAGTCATTTTTGCTTATAGTCATTCAATTCATTTATTCTTCATCCTTGCCAAATTGATATATACTTACTTTTTCTCACTGGTATGATCACATGAGATAATATTTGTAAAGTGCTTAGCACAGTACTTGGCACACAATACATGCTTAATAAATGTTTGTTGACTGACATAGGTAGTATGTAATAGTGTCAGAATTTGAACCCAAGTCCTAGATGACATCTGCATTTTTCTGTCCTCTATTTTAACTCTGCCTATGATGTGAAAAGACATGACATGATTAATTATTTGTAAAATAGAGATGATAATCCTTGTCCTATATACCTCACTGGGATGTTTTAATGATAATAAAAGCTGACAGAAGTTTAAATTTTATTATTCTCTTTTCTCACAACCTTGTGAGCTGGTTTATACAAGTACTATTAACTCCATTTGTGCAGATAAACATGCAAAGTCCTAGAGATGTTAAATGGTTTGCCCCGAGTCATAAAACAGATGTGAAATTACTTTGTCAAACTAAAAGCATTGGACTGATGTACAATTATTACATGGGGCATGGAAAAATATGGGCATATTTTTACATCTTTGCAGTTTTCTCCCTCTTCCTATCCTATTCCTAGAGAAAGCTTCAAGAAGTCAGAAGAATACCTGCAGTGATCCCAACAGGTTAATGGGAGAATCATCCTTTAGGAGGAAATGGCGTTTAAATTCCATCCTCAGGGCCAGGAGGATAATTATTTTTTTAAAAAGCCAGAGAAAAATGGAAACATCTGTGTTGCAAAAGCTTTTGTTGCATAACCACACAGCATTAGAGTATAAAGGATTAATTTTCAGAGGTGTTTTAAAACATGGAAGCATATCCTGAAATTTCCTTTGATATAATAGAGTATAGCTTATAACAAGAACCTAAATAAGTACTCAAAGTACTGCAAAGAGAATATCCTCGCAGGTATACTGCGCAGGACTGACATCCACATGTATTACTAGGGTGAAGCAACTAGAGTTTTTTTTTCCCTGGGGTGCTGAAATTTAGAGGACAAAACTCATACTCCTTCAGCAACATACAAATAATGATGGTTTAGGAGTAAGTCAGCAATTTTTTCTGTGGTTAAAATAGAAAGCTACCTGATCACATTCCCTAGCTTCCCCTCCTCAGGATGTTCATGTCCTAACCTCCACTGGTATGGGATCACTTTGTCCCATGGCCTGTTTCATTTTTCTTCTTCAAAAGCATACTTACAACCAGATATGTTCAGGTGTGCCAGGAAATCCTGGGTCAAACATTACCATTGTCTGTTCCCTTGGCAAACTCAAACCAAGCTCTAAGTAGGACTTTGTTTTCCCTACTAAGATTGTCTTGAAAAACTTGATTTGAGGGTATTTCCTGCTATATGCCCTAGGCATGAAAAATGCTAGTTACATCTCTGCTGACAACCAATGTAATCCTGTCTTCTTCTGGGGATATCGTTTCTTTCTTATTCTTGTATTTCTATTTGACACTATGTTCTCTGAGGGCGGGCAATGGGGAAGGATAGGATTTATTTATTTATTTATTTGTTTACTTATCTATTTATTTATTTTTGCTGGCTGCTCTAAGGAAATATAGTCTGGTTAAGATTACCAAATGGAACTCTGGGCTGTTTCCTTAATTGATTTCTTTTGTTTCATTCTATTCCTCAAAGATTTGTCAACATTAATTTGGAGCCGCCTAACACACCAGGCTCATGCTGGCCAACTTTCTTAAATTAATGAGCTGAGACAGAGATTGAAAACCTCCCTTTTCACAGCCGTGGCGGGGAACTGACACCACTGTGATAATAAAAATATGTTATCAGTACTGCGTCTGCGAAATAGGAGTTATTAAAAAATGTACATGCCAACACTTGTTGGCAAGCGTGTTCACACCAGGGACTATTATTATTGTTCTTGGCTCAGACCAAACTGGTCTCTTCACTGTCCCACATAGTCATCCTTTTCTGCTCTAAGAGTTGCTGCTCATGCTATTCATCATTCCTCTTTTTCTCATTGAATCTAAAAGGCCTTCCCCTGCCTAAAACCCTATGTGTCTCGCAAAGCCCAGCCCAATAACTCATTTGAGAATTCAGCTCCATTAAGTTCAATACAATTCAACATATTTTTTAAAAATCTGCATAATCTCAGGTAAGTCATTTAATTGCTCTGCCTCTCAGTTTCTCAAAGGTAAAGTAAGAGATTTGAACTGGATGACTCCTATGAGCTCCTCCAGCACCAAATAAATGAATCTATGATCCCACCATTTTGTAACTGTTTCTGTGAAATCTTTTATGGCCAACTCAGTCTACAGTGATGTTGCTGACAGCCTATAGCAATTTTTTTTTTTTTTAAAGAAGCTTTATCCTTCTTCTGGATCCTGCTGTTAGATTGCCCACTGACTGTGAATATCACTCTAGAAGAATAAAAAACTAAAAGCCAGCAAGGCTGGAAAAACTCAGTCAAGTTTCTTCATTTCTCTTGATCTCAGTTTTTCCATTTTTAATGTAAGGAAGGGTTCAGATAGATGATTTTGGAGGTCCCTTCAGTCAGGTGGCACAGTGGATAGGGAGCTAGGCCTGGAATCAGGAAGACAAGTTCAAATTAGACAGTAGGGAGCTGTGTCATCCTGAGGAAGTAACTCAATCTCTGTCTTAATATTTCAATATGAAATGGAGATAATAATAGGATCCATCTCCCAATATTATTGTGAGGATTAAATGATATATTTATAAACCATTTATACTTATCAATAATTACCAATGCTTGGTAAGCAATAAATATTTAATAATCAATCCTTCCCTCCCTCCCTTCCTTTCTCCCTCCCTCCCTCCCTCCCTCCCTTCCTTCCTTCTTTTTTTCTCTGAAATTCTATAATGGAATTCAGAAAGGTAGCACAAATTTGAAGAGATCCAAATCATTTGACTCCCCATACCTGATGTATATTTAGGATGAGTACTGAAGTAGCGTGTAACATGAATTTAGACTGTCACCAATACTCATGAATAACACCCCCCCCCCCCCATACACACACACACAACACAATGCATAAAGGGAAGAGACTCAGAACATTCTAAGTGATACCACTAGGCTATGTCTCCTAGCCTTAGGTCTTACTGTAATCTGTATTATCAATACCTAGTCTTTGCCCACAGACAAATCACTCACATACCAATCTCCTCCCTACTATTTGGCACTCCTAAATACTTAGTGGAATTGCTTCTTAGAGTTATTGACCACTCCCTGAGTCAGCAGATCCCATATCAAAGAGCGTGGAGGGCGGGTGTCCATTGCTAGCATGGCACTCTCTATCTCATAACCTTGTAGGGCTTTCATTTTCTGTTATTTATCATGTGTTATCTTATATTAATTATTTTTATAAGCCTTTGTCTTAGCTGCCCAATTAAATGATAAATTTCTAGAATTCGGGAATTCCACTTATATACTTTTACATTTTCCCAGCTACTCTGACCCCAAATGCCTGACATAGCACTTTATGTACAGGATACACTAAGACCTTTGGGACCCCTGGAATAGTAGGGATTAAAGGCAACTTTGATGAATAGCTATATATAGCACTTTCAAATTTGCAATATATTTTACACACACCATCTCAAATGACCCTGGCAACAAACCTGTGAAGTAGATAATATTAGCTTATTTTACAGATGGAAAAAGGGAAGTTCAGTGAGATTATTTGCAGATAGCTAGGATGGATGACAACAATGATGATGTTGATGGTGATGATGATGACTATAATGATAATGATGATAATGATAACGAAGACAATGACAATGATAGTGGTGATGATGATAATGATGATAATCTTATTTTTTTTATCTTTTTCCTAGTAGCACAGATATAAATAGCACTGGGAAAGTCACTGTCCTTCTACTATATTTTGTATTTTATGTTCTGTGGATTCTCTGGAAACAATGACAGCTTTTTGTAGTTAAATAGAAGGGTAAGGATATAAGCTAATCCTTTACAATTTCAGTGAAAGCATTAGACAAGATAAGAAGGATGATAAGTGCCTAATCCTATTCCCACAAAATTCTTATCTATTTACTTTTGCTAGCTCCTTTTAGGAAATATAATCTGGTTGAGATTACCAAATAGAATTTGGGGATATTTCCTAAATTGATGTCTTTTGCTTATATCTCTATGTTTTAAGATATAATTTCATGTGAGAGGCAGATCATGGGTATGGTCACAACTATTAAAAATGTTATTTTTATGGATCAATATTATATCCATCCAGGCATTTGTATGCAATAGATCAGTCTATAATAATGTTTCAGTTCTGCCTGGTATAGTGGCACATTTTCTGTGATTTCTGCTACCTGGAAGGCTAAAACTAGCAAATCTCTTGAGCTCCCAATTCTGAGCCACAGTGTGTTAAGCCAAACAGGTATCTGCATTAAGGTTAGCATTGGAATAATGCATCTTCAGGAATGGGGTTACCTCTGCATTGCCTAAGGAGGGGGAAATCAGTCCAGTTCCGGTCGAAACTCCCATGCTAATAGGAGTGGGACTGGGCCTTTGAGTGGCCCCTCTACTTGTAGCCTGGAGCAGAGACAGAGACTCCTTTTGTTTAAAAAACAAAGCAAACAAAACCAAACCAGAGGTGCAGTTCCAATAAAGTTTATTGGTTGAGTTCTGGATATTTTGAGTTCTATATTTGTAATGTGGGGATTTGTTATCTGTCAATCTCTGAGAGATTGTGAACTTCCCATTTAATTTTAGCATCAGGCCATGTCTTGTTATGTATTAGGTGCTAATTTTTTCTCTAGCTCGAAGTGTTGTGTTGCACAGTTTCTACTATTCCTTTATTATTAAAATACCAATTTTTCTCTTTTAATTTGGGTACTATATGATAGTCCAACCACAACTAGGGCGTATTATACCTGGGGCAAGATTTATATCCTCAGTTTGCCTATGGGTGGGTGTGTCAGACAAATGTTGGACCATTAGCTCACTATGGGGAGGGGGAAGGAGCCCCTAAACTTCCCATCTGATATTGTTTAGTCATTATTCAGTTGTGTCTGACTTTTTGTGCCCCTCTTGGGGTTTTCTTGGGAAAAATACTCAAATAGTTTGTCATTTCCTTTTGTGACTTTTTTTTTTTTTTTACAGATGAGGAAACTGAGGCAAACAGGATTAAGTGACTTGCTCAGAGTCCTCAGCTAGTAAGGGTCTGAGGCTGGATTTGAACTCAGGTTTCACTGACGCCAGGCCCTAGCACTCTTATCTTCTGAGCCATCCAATAATTAAGTCGCTAAAGCTCTGTGCTATCTTCATCCTTAAATATGGCACCCTTCAATTCAATACCCTGAAATAAAAGCTTGTCTCTGTGACCCAGTTGCAGCTCTGTGCTAACCACGAAACGTTATTTTTGACGCGAGGAGGATGATGCTGGAGCTTCAGATGATTAAGTAACAGTGATGGCTCAGAAGGCGCCCAAGTGAGAGTACACATCGCCCACACGTACACATAGGCTGAGGTTGCTTTTAAAAGATGTGACCTGCTTCCGGGGCTTGTGAGAGCCACCGTCCTGCACCCCTCTGGCGGAGTTCGTCAATGACAGAGAGACCGGTAACTGACATCTGGACGCACCGCAGCAAGGGCAGGGACCGTCTGCAGAGAGCTCGGTGCTCTGATCCTGGACCTCACCGAGCGTTTACGAGTTTCACTTTGACAATTTCGTTTTGAAGATGGGCTTCATTAAGGGGCAATTATAGGTTAAGTAACTTGTTGGCTCCCTGCCTAATGTGGAAAAGTCTACTGTGACAATCAGATAATCCTGAGATTAAGCATGGCAGCAACCGCTACTGAAAGAGGAAGCTTAGCCAGGAGGAAAAAGACTCTCCACGAAGATGACCTCATCCCAGCTGCTTTGTCTGAGCAGGAAGTCTGGATTGACAGGACCCACAAGCTCAAGGGCCACTAGCATCCCCGGTAACCCTTCTGGGAACAGTGATGGAAGACAAAGTGCTTTAAAACCTGCCATGGTAGCACAAACTGCCTGGCCGTCCAACTGACCTCCCTATTCAAATGATCCTCATTTCATCCCTAAATGAGCTCTCTGCTTCCGTCAGACTGGTCCCCTATGAGTCACTCCATGAACTTTGCTGCCTCTTGCCTCTTTTTCACTGATTATAGCATCCCTTTCTTTGGAACATCATTCTTCCTGGAGGGGTAGAATGGCGTAACACGAAGTCTTGGGTGGAGAATCAGTAAATAGAGATTTAAGTACCAACCCCACTCTTTATGTTTTGTTGCTGTTCAGTCACATTTGACTCTTCATGACCCCATTTGGGATTTTCTTGGCAAAGGTCTCAGAGTGGTTTGCCATTTCCTTCTATGGATCATTTGACAGATGAGGAAACTGAGGCAGACAGGGTCACACAGCTAGTAAATGTCTGAGACTAGTTTTGAACCCAGGAAGATGAGGCTTTCCAACTCCAGGCCCTGCTCTTTTATCCAGTACACCATCTGTTTAACGTTGAACAAATTACTTTTTCTCTCCAGACTTCAGTTTCCTCAACTGTAAGAAGATGAGGTTGGACCAGAAAATTTTTAAAAATCGCTTCCCACTATAAATCTATGATCATCTTCCTCTAGCCAAAATCTACTTCTCTATCAAAGTTGTGCTCAATTTTATGTTGCAATATAACGTTATCTTTGATGAGAGGACAATGAGAGCTGGTCCTCTCAGTCCTGCCTCTCAATGCTGTAACATTTATGATCTGCAGTATTTGTTTGGCATTCAGCAGTATTGTCTTGGAAGATGACTTAACTTATTAATATACAAGTCTTAGGGTGCAGCCACACTGTAAGCCTCTTGAAGGCAGGACCAGTCTCTTTTTGTTACCTACTACAGCATCTAGTTTATTCCTAGGTACATAAGTGGTACTTGCTAAGGCCTTGCATGAGGCCTCCACCTTCTAATACCTTCCCCCAGACTGTTTTCTTTGATTGTATCTTGTATGAACCTATTTATATACACTCCTTAGAATATAAGCTCCTTGTAGGCAGATATTTTTCTACCTTTCTTTATCTCCAGCATCTTGCCTGGAACATAATAAATGATTGTTGATTGGTTGCTGATTAATAAGCACTCCAATGCACAGGTATGCACACAATGTTGAACACTGACCATTAATTGTCCATGAGAAAACCTATACACCCAGCCCAAGCTCTCTATCAAGCAATAAGCATTTATTAGACACTTACTATAAGCCAAGCTCTGTGCTAAGTATGGGGACTACAGAGTCAAAAGTGAAACAGTTCCCTGCTCTCAAGGAACTTACATTCTAATCTGGGAGAGAACTTTTATAACAAGCTTCAGTTAAGGAATAAGGCCATTCTCCCTCTGCTATTGGGGAGGGAGGAATTCATTCAGAGCTTCAGCTCTGCCAGGAGGGAAGTTTCATATAATTCCTCAAGCTTGAATGTTTTGGATGCCTGTGAGTTCTGGAGGACCCTTATGATGGTCTCTTGTCTTGGTTTTTATTTAGAAACCTGGATAATCAGCCATTTTTTGGGGGGGAGCATAATATTGTAACTAATAACTTTCTCTAGGAATTTTTTAGAATTGGGGGTAGGTAAAGGGAAGAGAATAACTTGGCCCTCCATTCAACTCCAGCCAGAAGAGAATGGTGCTTAACATGTAGTATTGACCAGATTGAGTAGGTAATAGTAGCTAATAATTATAGCATTCATATAGTGCTTTACATATGTTATCTCATTTGATCCTCACAACAACTCTGTGAGATAGGTTCTATCATTCTCTCTGTTTCACAGATAAGGGGTCTGAAAGTAAGAAAGGTAATCACTTGCCCAAAGTCACACAGTGAGTATGTATTTGAGGCAGAATTCAAACTCAGGTTTTCCTGAATCCAAGACCATCATCATTCTATTCATTGCACCATCTGCCCTGATTCAAAACTGAAGTTCTTTGGAAAAGGGTCAGATACCTTGACTTGCCTTCGTGTTTGGGAAAGCTTGTAATGGAGAAGAGGTGATGTGGTTTATAGGCCTTGAAGACTCAGAGGTAAGCCATCCTGAATCCTGGCATATAACCCTATCTGACCAGACAGAGAAGGCGGGGTTTAAGGAGATAGGTTTTCTGGAATCACATTGATTCATTCTCTCCTCTACTTGGAAGGCAGGTGAGTTTTGCAGCTGTGTCTGTTTTGCTGGGAACACTAGTTCTTCCCTTTGTATGTGGCTAATAATGGTGGTCAAAAAAAGCTGTTCTTCTGATGGACAGAAGGATGATTTATTGTCTCTGTGTATGTATTTCTCTGTCTCTGTCTGTCTCTGTCTTTGTATATTTCTCTGTCTCTGTTTCTGTGTCTCTCTGAATCTCTCTTTGTGTCTCTGTTTCTCTGATTCTGTCTCTGTGTATGTCTCTATTTCTCTGTCTCTTCTCTCTGTGAGTCTCATCTCTCTTTGTGTCTCTGTGTCTGGGTTCTCCATCTTTCTGTCTGTCTCTGTCTGTCTATCTCTCTCTTTCTATGTCCAATAAATTGGGAAATCCATGCAGCCTTATATCAAGGGTAAGTCAAATGGGCCCAGAAGATATATCCATTACTATTTTTCTTTAAGAAACAATAGCATCTTTTATATTTTCAGGATTGTTGTTGTTGTTGTTGTTGTTGTTGTTGTTGTTTCAAAGGAAGAATTGTATTCGGAAGGTAAAAATAATCTGGGAAGAAAAACAAAACAAAACAAAAAAATGCTCACAGTTTACACCCATTTCCCAGTGTTCCTTTTCTGGATGTAGCTGATTCTGTCCATCATTGATCAATTGGAATTGGATTAGCTCTTCTCTATGTTGAAGATATCCACTTCCATCAGAATATATCCTCATACAGTATCATTGTGGAAGTGTATAATGATCTCCTAATTCTGCTTGTTTCACTCAGCATCAGTTGATGTAAGTCTCTCCAAGCCTCTCTGTATTCCTTTAGGATTATTGTTAAGGTTTATTAAGTGCATGTTACAAACCCAACATGCTAGAGGTGGTTAGAATACAAAGAAAGAAATTAAAGTATCTACCCTTAAGAAAATGATGTTCTATTGTGGAAGCAACTTGCACATGTATAGGAAATCCAAAAGGAATACAAGGTAATTTTGGTGGGGAAGTATTAGCAGTAGAGGAGTCAGAAGAAGCTCCATGTAGGAAGTGGTGCTTGCCTTAGACTTTGAAAGAACATAGGGATTCTAAGAAGGAGTGCATGTGAAGGAGAGTAAAATGGAATAAGTTTGGAAAGGCAGGTTGGAACCAGGTTGTGGATCTCAGTGTCAAATAGAGGAATTGGTATTTTGTTCTTGATGCATTTAGGGAATAACTCAAGTTTCTTGAGCAAGGAATGAGTACTTCAGGAAAATCCCTTTGGCAGTTGTGTGATATGTGGATGAATGAAAGAAGAACTGGAAGCAGGGAAACTTATTAGGAAGCTACTGCAATAGTTCAGAAGAGAAATGATGAAGCCCAAATTGGACTGGTAGCTATGGAAATAGGGAGCTGGCATTATTAGACTGTAAAAGACTTAGATAGAATCCAACTCTGACCTGGGTTCCAAATTCAGTTCTATTTGCTACCTTTATGGTGGGCAAGTTACTTAATTTCTCCCCTACTGGAGGAATTGGGGACATTACAGGATTTCCATATGTGGAGAAGAACAGGGAAGATGTGTTCCAGACAGAATAAAAAATCATATATAGATTGAGAATGAATTTTCAAGGTACTGGAATGTTGAAGGAAGAGGTGAGGAGAGGAGTGAGATAAAGCCGTTGACCTGGCTGACCCTTCCTAAGTGGAATATGGGCTATAAGATGATAGTACTCAAGCCTTGGATTATCTTGACCACTTTCTTCTCAAAGCACACAGTGGTATTCTTTCTTGATTGTGACCCAGTCTAGGACAATGATTTCTTTGTAGAAGGGGAAAGACAGTACCATCTTTCTCCTCTACTTCACCCCGACTCTTACATTTAACTGAATCTCCTGATAGAACTATCAATGGTCATAAGAATCTTGCCTTAGAATTGCTCTCTGGGAAAGTCATTGACTCCCTCCAGACTCCCCTTTGCTCATCTGTAAAATGGCATTCAACTTCATAGAGTTCTAAAAAGCTTTGATCCTAACATCCCCAGAGTAACTGAGTGAGGAGAGGGATGATTCAGTGTAAATCCATCATTATATAGGTCATCACCTTGGGCTCATTAATCCTGGCACATATGCATCGTGACAACAGAAATAAATTCAAGGGGATGTTAGATGAAATTGTAGATGATAGAGTTTGTGGCTGGTTATTAAAAGGAGGTAAGGATACAACCCTAACATGGGATAATATGAGTGAATTTCTCTGGCTTCTCTCATAGCATGGGCTAAAATTCAACCTTCTCTAGTAAGCCTTTCCTGCTTCCCCTTAATTCTAGTAGCTTCCCACTAGCTTGTTAGCACATAGTTGTTTGTTTATTCCACCCCCATTGTGGGCTTCTAAAAGGCAGGACCTTTTTTTTTTTTTTTAATAATAATAATAGCTTTTTATTTTTCAAAATATATGCAAAGATAGATAGTTTTAAACATTCACCCTTGGAAAACCTTGTGTTCCATATTTTTTCTCCCTCCCTTCCCATCTTCTCCCTCCCCTAGAAAACAAGTAATACAATATAGGTTAAATGTGTTATTATTCTAAATATATTTCCACATTTATTGTGCTGAATAAGAAAAATCAGATCAAAAGGGGAAAATGAGAAAGAAAAAAAACAAGCAAACAAACAACAAAGACAACAAAAAAGTTAAAAAATACTATGTTGTGCTCCACATTCAGTCCTAATAGTCCTTTCCCTGGATGCAGATGATCTCTCCATCCCATAGCCCTGGATCACCTCATTGTTAAGAAGAGCCATGTTCATCAGAGTTGATCACATAATCTTGTTGTTGCTGTGTACAACCTTCTTTTCGGTGTATTGACTTCATTCAGCACCAATTCTTGTAAATCTCTCCAGGACTTCTGAAATTGGGCAGGGACTGTCTTTTGTCATTCTTTGTATCCCTATCTCTTAGCACAGTGCCTGGCACATAATAGGTGCTTAATAAATATTTATTAATTGAGAGTAAATCTTTGCTCTCACCATCCTTCAGGCATTTGTCAAAGCTGGAGTCCTTGGACAGAGAGGTCAAGAGATCCAGAAAGGATATTTCTGTCTTCACAATATACATAACCTTCTCATGCTTAGACTCAGAATCTTAGAGGCATTTATTTAATTTGGGATTGGAGAGGGTAATTAATACACTAAAGTCCATACAGTGGAGTCCAGGATCCTGGTCTTCCAATTCTCACTTTGGCACTTTACCCCACTACATCACTGATAGTTCTTGTCTTGCTAGAAAAGCACAATAATAGTGGACATTTGTGAAGCGCTTTAAAGTTTACATGCTCTTCACATCCATATCTCCTTTGAACTTCACAGCAACCTTATGAAATATTATCATCCCCTCCTAGGCAGATGAGGAGAGTGACAGACCTTCTTAGCGTGACACAGATGTTATTTTTGAACCCAGAATTTCCTGATTATGAGTCTTATTCTCAGATGATTCTCTAGAATTCCACCCAAAGCTTTTAGAAGGGGTAGCTTGAAACTCCCTGCATATTGGCAGGTGCCTTTCTCAGATGCCCTGCATCCAAGAAAGGGACTTCTATGGAAATTGCTAGGGGAGATGACCCTTGATAGTCTCTAAGGTCTCTAACCTTAGAATAACAGGATCTCTGTCTCAGGTAAATAAGGACCAATATACTGGTTGGCATGTAACTGGAGAAGGAAATAGCAAAGCATTCCAATATTTTTGCCAAGAAAGCCTCATGGTACAATATGGTCCATGACGGTGGACATGAGTGAACAACTGAATAACATCTTCCTTTCCTCACCAACCCAGGGCCCAATGCATGAAACAATATCAGAGGTCTAAGACCATCAGCAGTCTCCTAGTCCAATCCACATCCAATAAAGGACTCCCCAGGACAACATACCTAACAAGTGGCCAATCAATCTTTGCTTGAAGACTTCCAAGGTTAGCCAGCCCATTCCAGTTTGGGTAGCTCTGATTGCTTTTCTTTTCTTATTTAAAAGTTAAATTTTTTCTTTATTCAGTCTCTTCAATTATTCCTACTTCTGTTCTTTGGGACCAAATATAATAATGTAGCCTTCTTCCATGTGACAGCCCATTCGAAACTTGAAGATATTATCATATCTCCATTTTTAAATTTTGACTAAACATCTCCATTTCCTTCAATTGATTCTCATATAACAAACTCAATGTCCTCCTCATTCTATTTTCCCCTCTCTGGGCACTTAGCAGTGTCCTTTCCAAAATGAGGCAATTCAAATAAGCACAATTCTCCAGATGTGAACTGCCCTTTCATAATTCTACCATCTTACTTTCCTAGAGTACTTTTTCACTTCTCAGTGATCTTGTCAACCATTGTCTCCTTTAGACCTCCGAAGCCCTTTTTCAATCCCTGGAGATAGGCAGGGCAGATTTTATTAACTGCACTTGACAGATGAAGGAACCAAAGTCCAAATCACAGAGAGAACAGATTGGACCTTAACCTCCGTCCCAGTAACTTCTCCATTGCCCAGGTGCACAGATGAAATCCCAAAGGACATCTTGGTCTGAAGTCCCCTTGCTCCTGGGTTTGATGCTTAGTTAGGGCAACCATATCTTTCCTAAATCAGGGACAATAACCAAGACTTTGGCTGAACTTGGGAGCCAAAGCAGCTGAAACATAGCTAAGTCAGACCAGGGGGACCAAAGCACCTTCTGCTGTTTATTCCTTTCTATTTTTGGAATCACTGGGAGTTTTGCAAAAAGCAGAATACTTAAACATCTCTGAGTTCTCAGCGATATAATTCATTTTAATCTCTTAAGCATTTGACAGTATTTGCTTGAAAGAAGGAGCAACAAGTACATAATTATTGCACTAATTAAGCTGCCAAAACACAAGCATGCCGCAAGAGCACCTTTGAAACAGGGAGCCCACGATTCATTAGCATCTGCTGTAAGCTTATTAATCACCTAACAGGCAATTAGCAAGCTGTTACTGTTTGAGGCTGCTATGTAAATAAATTCTTGGGTTAATTTCTTCCTCTGATAATAAAGAAAACATTATGAAAATTAGCTAAGCGACAATGTAAATGATCTTCACTGTTAATTATATGGCGGTGTTACATATGCAACGGCCTGGGCACCGATAAGGGTCCCCTCCCCTCTCTCTTGTCCTCCCCCCTCCCCCCAGCACCACAGTTTTAAAAATAAAATTGTTGACATAGGTAATGGGGGAGGCTTTCAGGATTGAAGTCCCAGATGTTTGCCTTCAACTTACCCAGAGCAACTGTGGATTGCCTGACTCTGCAAATTGAGGCTCGGTGGGGTTCCAGCTACCCCATAACCCCCAGGGCTGCCCTGTTTGGGAGGGATTGGAGAGGAAAGACTCTCTTTAGGATACCTTGTCTTCTTTTCATCTTGGGGAAAATGGCCTCTGATCTGGCATAAGTCAATGAAGTTTCTTTTTTATCTAAAAAGTTATTTAAAAAAAATTTTTTTTTCATTTATCAAGCATTTGTTTTCTCTCCCATCTGCCTCTTTCCTCCCAAAAAGAAAATGAAAACCCTTGTAATAGATGTTCTTCTTGTTCAGTCATTTCAATTATGTCTGATTCTTCATGATCCCATTTGGGGTTTTATTGGCAGATACTAGAGTAGTTGGCCATTTCTTTCTCCAGCTCATTTTACAGATAAGGAAACTGAGACAACTAGGAGTAAGTGACATGCCCAGGGTCACACCGCTAATAAGTGCCCGAGGCCAGATTTGAACTCGAAGATGAGTCTTCCTAGTTCTAGGCCTGGTACTTTATCCACAAAGCTGCCCTTTGTAATAAATACACACAGTTAGACAAAACAGATTCCCAGCTGTGCCTCCCAATATGCCTCATTCTTTTCTATTTACTCTTATCAATTGCCTGGCAGGAAGTAGGTAGTAGTATTCTTCATCATTAGTTCTTTGGAATCATGTGCTTGTTGTATTGATCCTAGTGCTTATGTCTTTCAGATATATTATTATTATTATTATTTTTTAATAATTTGTTATAGTTTAAATTATTCTCATGAGTCTGTTCATTTCATTTGCATCAGTTTGTATAAATCTTTCCAGGTTTCTCTGAAAGTGTTTATTTTTATTTTTACAATTCACTATTATTTTGTTACAAGAATATACCATAATTTATTCAGTTATTCTGTAATTGAGGCCCCACTCCTTAATTTTTAATTCTTTGTTACTACAAAAAAGTTGCTAAAATTATTTTTTTTCTGTACAGATGGGTCCTTTTCATCTTTCTTTGATCTTATTGGAGTAAAAGTCTAATAGTAGTACCACTGGATCAAAAAAAAAAAATTAAGCCATTATTTTGTGTACTAGGCTCTGTTCTAGATGCTAGGGATAAAAGACAAAATAAAAAAATGCTTTCTGCCCTTAAGGAGTTCTAATAGTTGACACTATTAGAAATAAATCCATAAATCTATATGCACATGATAATTTGGGAATGAGGCAGGAAGAAAGACTAGCATTTGGGAGAATCAGAAAAAGCTTCTGATGGGAGATAAGCTGGGATAATATAGCAGATAGATGGCACCAATGGATAGAGCACTGGACTTGGAATCTGGAAAAGTCATCTTTGTGAGTTCAAATCTGGCCTCATCTACTTACTAGCCATGTGACCTTGGGAAGGTTACTTAATAGTATTTGTTTTAGTTCCTCCTCTACAAAAGGATCTGGAGAAGGAAATAGCAGAGCACTGTAGTATCTTTACCAAGAAAACCCCAAATGAGCTCATAAAGAAATGGACATGATTGAACAACAATATGAACTAAATCCTGAAGGATGGGAAGAGGAAAAAAAATCATAAAATTATCACTAACACATATAGACTTTCTCCATCATAGTTTTGCTATAGGGTGCATCAGTATGAGAAATTACTGTAGCATTTTGTTTTAAAATTTTTTTCATACAGCATTTTTACTTAACATTGACTTACAATATGACCAAATACTTAACCTATATTTTAAAATACAACATTGTAAGCACCCCACAAAAGAAAAAGAAAAAATTCAGACTTCTTTTCTGGTATGAAGTGAGGACCAAAAATTTTTATGTGGATTTTTCAGATAACTGGATTTCCATGGTTCTAACTCCCCTGTGATGTGGAAGGGCTTACTATATGCTAGACTCTCGCAATACCTAGAGACAAAGATTGAGCAGACATCCTCATCAATGCAACATACAAGGAACAACTACAAAGTATAGGATACATATAGGGTAGTAAGAAGAACAATTGTTTTGAAATCAGAGGTTAAAATCCTGCTTGACCATTAACTAGCTGTGTGAAGCTGGCCAAGTCATGTCCTTTCTCAGTTTGCTTATTTGTAAAATAAAGACACTGGACAAAATGATTTCTAAAGTGCATCACTGCTGTAGGCCCTATGATTATCACCATTTTCCTGTTCTAAAACTTACCTTTTTCTGACACACTGTGTTCCATTTTGCAAAATGCACAGTATACCCTGTGGGTAGAGATGAAGCATGATTCTATAAGAATCAGGGACTTGGAGAGAAAGTCCCAGAGGCCCTGTCACTTGGCAAGTCAATTTATTCCTCTGGGCTTATGTATAAAATGGGGATAATAGTCCTTGACTTTCCTCCTTCCTAGGGTTGTTATGAGGTTTAAATGAGCTAAGGTATATGAAAGCATTATGAGACAAGGGGAAGGAAATGATGGCTATGATCATTGTCTTTCATTCCTTATAGCAAATGGTTTGGAACTGTAGGAATCTCATCAAAAGACTATTGGAGTATTCTCCAGGATGGCAGCCCACTAAGAGAACAGAGGGCAAGGATAGGTAAGTGAATGAGGAAAAGAAAATAAAGGAGGTTCAGTGGCAGGGGGCTGCTGAGAAAGGCAAGGCTGGAGTGAGCAGGGCTACAGAAGTAGAAGCTAGAAGGGTTCTAGATACTAGAATACATTATCCTTTGTACCCGAGGGCAAGGGGAACAAGAAGATACAGAAATGGGCCTGTTTTTAGCTATCAGTGCTATTTATCCCCCACATCAAATCAGAATATTTGATCAAGTGAGATTATATTTATTAAGTACTTAATGATGTACCTAATACATGTTCAGTCATTCATTCAGTGGTCAATTCTTCATGGCCCCATGGACCATTCCCTTCATGGGCAAAGATAGTCCAATGGTTTGCCATTTCCTTCCTTCTCCAGTGGATTTAGGTAAACAGAGTTTAAGTGACTTGCCCAAGATCATACAGCTAGTATGACTCAATTCAAGTCTTCCGGTCCCCAGGCCCAGGGCTCCATCTGCTGAGCTGCCTGACACATAGTAGGAAAGCACACACATACACACAATATGTATATATGTGTACACATATGTAATGTAGCATAGAATAACATATAATATAGTAAATCCTTATCTTCTGTCCTTTTCCTCCTCTTCACCAGTCCCTCCAATAGAAGCCAGAACATTTATCTTTCACTTTCCTGATATATCCTATTTAGAAGCTTATTTTTTTGTTTCATTTAAAATATTCAATGAACAAAAAAAAATCTATTTTGTTTTCTGTAGCGAGCTGTCGTCTCTAGAAGCTGCCGGATCGCTCTCTGGGAAGAGATCTGCTTTGTCTACTCAAATCTTTAAGACAGATTCTTCTTCCTGTAGTGAACCGTTGTCTCCAGGCAGTTGCTGTTAACTCTTGTCCTTAGAAGTGACTTCCCTTCCTGCAGAGAGCCCCGTCAGGCCTGATGTAATGCAGAGAGTCTTCCTCTTTCTCTGAGAGTCCTCTTCTTTTATTCTCCCAGAGAATGGGCGTGGGATAATGCAAGGGCTTCTGGGAAGAACCACCCCAGCCAATGAGCTTGCCCCCTCTATCAAGTCAACCTGAGTTCTCACCTTGTAATTGTCCAGAAAACCTGAATTCTCACCTTGTCACTGTCCAGACAACCTCAGTTCTCACTTAGTAATCCTAACATCTCCCCTTTTCTTTTGATTTAGAACATAGGACAGTCATGACCTTGAAACATAAATCCATCAATATGGGAAGTATTACAGATAATTACATAAATGACCTTGAAACATAAATCCATCAATATGGGAAGTATTACAGATAATTACATAAATTACATAAGCATAACATAGTAACATAGTAACATAACGCATGCTAGAAGTATATAACATAATCAAATAATCATAAATTGAAAATTTATAAATGTCCATAAGTCCATTGTCCATTAGTCTCATCTTGTGTGAGGAAGTCCAATGATTCCTGCTGATTTTAAAGTTCTTTAACAGTCTTTTTATTATCCATGCTCTTTCGGTGTAAGATGTTTCTTAGATCTTCTCCTTTATTTTGAGGTCTTTCTCTTTTTCTGTCTCTCTCTGGTGGACAAGGCGAATATGACTCGTTGGCACCCATCTGATTCCTTCTCCTGCTGAAGAAATACAAGCAAACCCTCTCTCCCAGGCAGTTAACCCATCTAATTACCTTCCATTTACCACTTTCTAAATATCTTCTCATCATTTGGCAATTACATTGGAATTGTTTGCACTGGACACAGCCCTGTTGGTTTAAAAGGCCTGTATTCTCCCCAAGTGTAATCCATTTTTGCAATCTGATTGCCTTTTGGCTCACTTATCAGGTAATCCCTTTTTACCATGTGATTACTTTTCTGCTGGTTGATCAAATCAGAGTCCTGACCTTCTAAAGGCTCTTTAGGTGTAACATCAGCTGCCATCATGCCCCAAGTCTTTTTTGCCTGGGGCCCTGGATCTGGGCCCCTCATCCTATTTCCCTGAATTAGTTTACACTCTGATGCCCAATGGAGTCCTCTGTTGCATTTTGGACATGGGGTTTTAGGTCTTCTCTCACCCTGTCTTCTCTCTGTATCTCCATACCTACACTGAGCTCTTAGATGTCCAATTTTTCCACATTGAAAACATCGCCGAGTTTCTCTAGAAGGCCCTTGCCAGGAGGGACCCTGTCTTTCCACATTCATCATTGTCCGGGTGTAAAAAGCATTTGTTCCCACTGTAGCACAGCGTCTTATGATCTCCTCTAAAGGAGCATCTTTGTCTAATCCCCATATAATTCTTTTGCAAATCTCATTGGCATTTTCCTTAGCCAGATGTCTGGTCATTATTTCTGTAGCTGAATTTTCTCCAATAGTTCTTTTGACAGCAGTTTGCAAACGTCCCACAAAATCTGCAAAAGGTTCATTGGGACCTTGCTGTATTTTAGTGAAAGCCTCTCCACGATCTTTCTGTCCAGGAAGGACACCCCAAGCTTTTATTGCAGCCTTAGCAATTTGTTCATATATTGTCATGGTATAATTAATCTGTTCCGAATTCTCTCCATACTGACCTTCACCAGCTAAGTGCTCAAAAGTGAATTGTGTGTTAACTCCTATTTCCAAATTGCATCTGACTTGAATTTTACATAATTCATGAAATTCTGCAAGCCATAATAAATTTTCTCCAGGTTCCAGACATGTCCTTGCTATGGATTTCCAATCATTCGGGGTTAGGACTTCATAAGACAAACCATCTAGTAACATTTTGACATAAGCTGATGTAGCCCCATAAAGGGTACAACCTTTTTTCAAATCCTTAATTTTATTCAAATCTAAAGGTGCATATCTTCTCCTTTTTTTACCTACAGAGTCAATCTCTTCAATCACAGGATATGCATGTATAAAATCACTTATATCCTGTCCTTCTCTCTTAGCTTTAACCAATGCTTTTTCTAATCTTGTCATAGGCTTAGGCTTCTTCACAGGCAATTCTGTTTGTGTTTCTGCCTCTTCCCCTCTTTCTTCCTCCATCTCTGAAGGTGGGGTTGATGTGGGCCTGTCAGTAATCTGTTCTCTAGGCAGGGTTGAAGCTTCTTCAAGAGAATCATACCATAATTCCTCATTTAAATCCTCTTGCTCTAGGGAAAGATCTTGATCTTTCCTTTTTTCCTCATACTTCCTCCTCTGTTCATTTTTAGAACTTTTCCTTCTCCTACAACTTGCTTGATAGTTTAAGGCTAATTGAACTATGTTGTAGATATAAAATACTTCTGCAGAAATTGAACGAGGCCCATTTTTTGCTTGAAATTCTTTCATTTCATATCCCACTAGCTTCCATTTATCTACATCTATCTTTTCTTCCTCTAAGAACCAAGGGGATGTGCGTCTTAAGGCAGCCAAGAGTTTAGCAATCTGTACCCAGGTTACAAGTAAACTCTGCTCCTCAATTATGTTGATTATACTCTCTATAGTACCACTCCTGAATGGAGCTGAGGTTGCGTCTGGGGCTGAGGTTGAGTCGGCTGAGGTCCAGGGATTGAATATAGCTAACATCTGCCCCATTTCAGCTATAAGAGATTCCTGGTTTAGCCCTTAACAAGTTAAGTTCCTTATTTATCTATTAGCACGCTCACTTAATCTTTAACAAAGTTTCCTCGTTACTCACGGTTCTGGGTCAGAGAGACTGAGATCTAGATTGGAAGCTTTTCCACTGGAATCAGGACTGTGTCTGTCCCTGTTCGGGCGCCAAATTGCAAAGGTCTGGTCTAGCTCCTCTTGTCAGGATAAGTAAAAGTCCTTGCCCCACGTGTGGACGCCAATTGTAACGAGCTGTCGTCTCCAGAAGCTGCTGGATCGCTCTCTGGGAAGAGATCTGCTGTGTCTTCTACTCAAATCTTTCAGACAGATTCTTCTTCCTGTAATGAACCGTTGTCTCCAGGCAGTTGCTGTTAACTCTTGTCCAAAGAAGTGACTTCCCTTCCTGCAGAGAGCCCCGTCAAGCCTGATGCAATTCAGAGTCCTCTTCTTTCTCTGAGAGTCCTCTTCTTTTATTCTCCCAGAGAATGGGCGTGGGATAATGCAAGGGCTTCTGGGAAGAACCACCCCAGCCAATGAGCTTGCCCCCTCTATCAAGTCAACCTGAGTTCTCACCTTGTAATTGTCCAGAAAACCTGAATTCTCACCTTGTCACTGTCCAGACAACCTCAGTTCTCACTTAGTAATCCTAACAGTTTTCTTTTCATCTCCCCTTTCATTGAAAAGAAAAATCAAACTAAGCCCTTGTTATAGAAACAATAGGATCTTTGAATCACTTGCTCCTTGGCTCCTGACTTTGAAGGTTGACTGCTATAGTGATCCAAGAAGGTCTCTCTGAACGGAAGGAAATGGCTTATCAGATAACAACAATAATAATAACAATAAGACCAACTTAGTCCATGCCATGAAAGAGGATGGACAATGGCAAAACAGAGGAATACTAACCACTGTGATGAACAGAGGGAGTTTTATGTACCCTAAGAATATTACAGTAGTGAATAAAAGTAAATAAAAGAAAAAAAAAGCAGGAACTGAAAAAGGCTGGAGAATTGAATTCAGCTGACATTAATGATTGGCTTTGTACAGTAGCCAGTGTGATGCAATTATTCCCAAGAGTCAAAGAAATAAGTAAGATGTCTTGGGTTGTAGTGTGGCCCTATTCATAACCACCTTGGTGACCGATTTAACAATGGAGGGCAATAGAGTGAGAATTGTTCCTTCATGTTCTAGCCCCACAAAAAGGCAAGATAGACCAAGTTAAACGAGAAGTCTCACACACCTCCCATTTTGAAACGTTTCAGTGCTGATGACACATCTAACCAAAGTGGGTCTTCAGAGAGGTTAACTGATTTGCCCATAGATACACATGCTGTCAGCAGTGGAGGCAGAATTTGGACACTAGTCTTTCTGAATGTAAATCTAACTCGCAGTGATTCCACTTTGGTATATGGATTTCAGCAGCATAAATACATGAAATCACTCCATAATATTTTAATTCCTTTCCTAGGTCCTTTTCTTGCTCTTAATATTGCTATTTAATATTATTTTACTTATATAAAAATGCTCAGTGGGAGTGACATATGATTTGTTCCCACTAGGATTGACCCTGATTATTGATTGGTTGTTGTCCTTTGATCTCTAAGAGGACCAAAACAACATCATTTATGCTAAAATCAAGGTACAGTGTGTTCGACTATGGGTGATTAGACCAATACAAGTCACAGGTCAGGCATAAATAGTCCATATCAATATTGGGAATGGAAATGTCTTTAAGTTTGAGCATCTAACGTTGCTTTTGAGCTACTGCAATTCTGCTCTGTTCATAGAAACCTTCTTTGATGCAGGAATATCCTGATGAGCAGTACAGTCTCTGCCATGTCTCACAATTGATTCCAAAATTCTTCAGAGAGACCCTGAGAGTGTCTCTGTATCACTTCTTCTGACTTTTGTCTAAGGGCTTGCCTTGTGTGAGTTCTCCCTAAAAGATTTTCAGGCAAATATACCTTTTCATTTGCACAATTTGGCCAGATAAAGTTGCATCTCTCTGCAGAAAAGTTTGAATGATGGACAGTTCAACTAAAGAAAGGACCTCAGCATTGTCTAGTACTTTACTATGCCAAGTGATCTTCAGAATCTTCTTGAGACTCAGTAGACAAGGGGATCCAATACAAATGCAATGAGCCATGGTAGAGGCAAAAGAGGCAAGAATCAAGATGTGAATACTGAAGGGCATTGCAAGGATATAAATGCAAACTCCAGGCAAACCATTAGGATCCAGGAAGTGGGACCCCATTAGAGGATTAAGTGGAAGAAGGCACTCATTCCTGGGACCAATAGCAAAGAGATTTATTTGATCCTAAGGATTACTGGCTCCTATAGAGAAAGGAACCCATTCTAGCATGGAAATGCAATATTCAAAGCTGAAAGGCTCCTTTAAAATCATCTACTCAGATCCTCTCATTTTATAGATGAAAAAAACAAGGTCCAGAGAGTTAAAGATTCCCCCAAATTCATGCTAGTAGCAAGTAGCAGAGTTGAAGTGGAAACCTGGGTTTTCCAACTTTAAATTCAGTTCTCATTCTGCTACACCTGGCTTGTCTAAGCTGATCAGGTAATTGAGAAAATCTGGCTGACTATGAGTAAGAGCAAGCAGTAATTTCTGGCACACAGATCCTTATATATAGTTGCTGCCAAAAGAGAATTAATTCATTTCTTCATTCACCAAGTACTTTCTGAGCCATGAAAAGGCTATAAAAATTTAAGTAGGTGAATAACCCAAGCAAGGAAGAACAATTAGTAAATTAATCAGGACACTGTTTACACCTTTCTAGGCAATCCTAATCATGTTTTTGAACAAAATGTTTCTGCTTTCTTTAGGCATTAGTTCCCCATCAGTCAATATTCTAGCCCTAGTTTAGATCGTATAAGGTATAGAACATTCAGTCTTATTCTCATGAGTTTATATTCCAACTGGGATTTTCAATTCAAAGCAGAGACTGAAGTTCAGGTGATATATTGATATGAAACTGTTTCACATTTAAAGCAATCTTCATCATTTAAAATGCACCTTTATCTATACCCCCTGACCCAAACAGAGATCCTACTGTTAGGCATATGCCCTAAGGAGGGCAAAGATAGAAAGAAAAGTCCCACATGTATGAAAATATCAATAGCAATACTTTTTGTAGAAGCAAAAAATTGGAAACAGAATAGATGTGCATCAATTGGGGAATGCCTAAATATCTTGTAGTACACGAATATAATAGATTTATACTTAGATCTCAAAAATGATGAATATGAAGAATATAAAGAAACATGGTAAGACTGATGAAAAGAAAAAGAATCAATAACATTTTCCTAGGGAAAATGTATACACAATGACCATCATGTAAATGAAAAGAACATTGACAACAAAAAAATGAAACTGAACACTATGATTAAAAGGGGGAGAAAAAACATACCTCCCTCCATTCTTTATAGAGTACAGGTATATAACATTGCACATATTAAACTATTGATGTGTTGACTAATTTCTACTGAAATATTTTTTTCCTATCTTTATTTAATTCTTTGTTATAATGGGGATAGGAGGGAGGGAGAGAGAGATTTGGAAATTAAAGTATTATAAAAAATCCAATTAAAATCATCTTTATAGCTATCATTTACTTTGAACTACACAATAGCTTATGATGGGAAAAAAGTATTTCTTATCTTTATTTTACAGTTGAAGAAACTGAGGCCCACGGAAGGTAAATGATTTGCTTAAGCTGACACAGCAGGTTAGAAACTCAAGTGTGACTAGGGCCCCTTCAATGTTCTTTCTAGTAGGTTGTAAAAGTGGTAATGACAGGTAATGAGGATAGGGATTGTAATGGAAAGAGGATATCTTACTTCAGGGAAGATATCATTGTACTTTGCAAATGGAAGTTTTAAAACATCCCTGGTTAATGAATATGGGAAATTGTAGTGTTGAATGGATTAGTAATAGAAAAGTATCAGAAAAGGGGTAGAAAATAACCAGATTACCGGAGAACTGCCTTTCTCCTTTATCATGAGAATGAAAGCTAGTTGACCATAGGCATTTTTTCATTCTTTGGATTTATATTCCCAGAATCCATTTGGTGGTCAGTCAAACATTAATTAAAGACCTACAATGGGCCAGGTACTGTGCTGAGTGCTAGGGATGCAAATAGCATAAAAAACCCCCAAAAAGCCAAAAAAAAAAAATCCCAATCTCTGTCCTCAAAAAGTTTAGAATAATAAGGGAAGAAAACACACAAAAGAAAACTGAATGAGTGTGGGTGATGTAGAGAAGGAAACTAGTGGAGGAGATATGATGAAGTACTAAGGAACACAGCTATATGGGAAATGAAGAATTGATTAGCCTTTATTTGGAGCTCAAGGTTCCCATCTTCTAGTCAAAGGGTCAAAAGGATACTGATAAGGTATAAGTACCAAGATTGATGTGATTCTATAGGATGATGAGGTTCTTGGGGAAATGAAATGATGGAGTCCATAAAACTACAACCAGACCCCTTGGGAGTTTGGCACAGTGCATAGAGTGCTGAACTTGGAGATAATTCCAGTCCTGGCTCAGATGCTTATCAAATGTGTGACCTTAAACAAATTAATTAGCCTCTCTGGGATTCTAATTTATCATCTCTAAAATTGGGCACTGAACTTGATGGCCTCTAAGGTTCCTCCTAGTTCTAAATCTATGGTCTTATGATCAGTGGGTGAGCTTTATTTTCCTCATTTCCATTGTTGCTCTATTCTTCTATTCAAAAACTAAACACATGTAGTCTAAGCAAAGAAAAGTGCAGCAACTTTTGTCCTACCCCAACTTATGTTCCAGACCCTATTGCTCTAAACAGCCGAAATCCTTCCTGGCTCCTGCTCTTGAGAGATGCAAAGGGTTTGGGATGATGCAGGATTAGCTCAGGAAGAACAGCTACCCTCTTTTATTTGTTATCTTACTTGACTAGAGAAATCAGTGTAAAACTTGGCAGATGAAATTAAGACCATATGTTGCATCTTTGTATTTCTGGGAATATGCACATCCAGAGCCCTGGTATAATGCTGGAGTAAAGAGCCTGGATTCAGCACTGCTCTGCCCAAGTGGAATTTGAGTAAACATGGGAAATGCCCAAATGGAATATTAGCCTTCTGATGAAGAGTCCATGTTTGTCAGTCAATGGAAATTGAAATCTAAATAAAAATATCTTATTAGGATATTTAGACACTAAGCCTCTACTTCAAACAATGATTATATTAACTCTTTCAGCTACTCAACATGAATTAGACTGCTGATTCTTCATTGTTATAGTCTAGTCATTCAGTCTCTCCCTGTCCCCCTCAATTTTTTTCATATGAACAATAGTTAAGACATACACCTCAAGATTGTTAGCTCTGCCTTTGTTGCAAAATGAAATTCAATGTCATTTAACAAGTGTTAATAAGCACATAGTATGTTCAAGCCATTTGCTTAAATACTAGGGATGTGTTCTAGTCCGTAGCAGCTGTTTGGGACTTAAAGGAGGTTTCAGAGAATAGTCAGTGAATATTGAACATGATAGGTCTTAATTTAGCATGGTTTAATTTCCACACAAGAAAGCTTTAGGATGAAGGCGATGAGCAGGGCTGGAAGTATAGAATGGGGGTGATGAGAGAAGGCTACTTCCAGAACTTGGATTCAGTGGTTTCTGGGTCACAGAAAGTGGAGGAATGGATTTCTACCACAGGACTAATTTCAACTCTCTGATCATTTTTCCTGAGTGATTTCTATAGTTTCCTCTTCCCCACTATTATAGCTAGCTTGACTTAATTCCTTTTCTCAGAAGTATATGGGCTTTGTGGTAGCTAATTTTTTTTCTCCCAGGTTCTGGGATATATTCCAAAGGATCAAAGTTTTCAGATGTCCAACTGCGAAGTAAGTGAATGTCAGTTATGTTTACATAGAGGGTTATCAACTTAGGCCTCTAACTATGATCAGTGAAAGATATTACCTAACTTATGTTTGACATTTAGGTATTGTAGTCTAATGCAGAAGAGTTGGATCTCTTCCAATTTTCTTAGTTTCTCAATTCTAACCTTACTTGAAAGACATCTACTTTGAATACCTCTGGGAGTCTTTTTCCAAAGACACATAATTATCAACAACAATAAATGGGGAGGCTGATCCACAAGAAAGATAAAAACATATTTTAAAATATCTTTCATTAAAATCAAATAGATATTTCTATTCAAATATATTTAATTGGAATTTGAGGAAAATCAGAAGTAATATTTACATACATTATGGATTATAAAAGAACACATATATTACATATAGTACACACACACACATATATATACATACATACATACATAACTATAATTATTATAATTATCAATATACCCAGCCTCAGCTGTTTCTGCTGCAAATCCTGTGGGAAAAGGAAGAAATTCTTCCATATTGAAGTAATGAAGATATCTTCTGTTAATATATCTTATTGGTCAATAGTGCAAAGGTTTTATCAACAAATTGTTATTAAGAAGCATTTGTTTGAAGATGGAAAGAGATGGCGGATTCATAAACATGTTCAAAGCATGCAAAATGTCCCAGAAGAACTATTATATATTTATGGCAAAACTTTTTCTTAAATTTCAATTTTCATGTGATTTTTATTTAACCTAGAATTAAATATAACCAGAAATAGGGAAATGACCCGAGACTCCAGAATTCAGGAGTCTAGTAAGAAGTAAATTTATCTACACACTAGCCAAAGCCACATTCAGTATAAAATCAAACCAGCTGTCATAGAAAAGATGAAGATGCAGAGGAGGCAGGTCTATACTCTGAGTATCTACACAGGATGGCTCTCATCAGCTAAAGGTCCCCCTGCTGGCAGCACATAGCCTGGGACTTAATTTACCAGTGTCATGGACTGAACTGATTCTGGTGACCCAGTCAGCCTCTTTTCTTATCTGGACTAGAGGATTTATTATAGAGTAATGATTCTTTTTATTTAATACTTAGAATAACCATGCAGGACTGCATGTCTGTGTATATAGCACATGAGTGTATAGGGGTGTGGAAGGGAGCAAGGGGGATTAGGATACTTGAGCAGTGTCCAGAATTCCTTTCTGAAGTTTATCTGTGTGAGTCTGTGTACATGCCTCTAGAAACGGCCATCTAGGATTGTCACAATGTCCTGTATTTGTACTTCCAGAAGAGAATGTACCCTAGGGATAGGGCAGAAGGGAGGTGATCGTTTATCTGTATCAATTTATGGGAAATGAAAAGGACCCAAGGAATGGACAGAGTTAGTCACGTTGCTAGGAGTGTTGCTATTGATAAGAATTGTCTGTAGGGTAGGCTAATTAAGTTTATGTAGGAGTGTGGCTCTGAGGTTCTCCCTGTCATTAGTATTAAGTAACAACATGAGAGAAAGAACACAATACCCATCTGTTTTGTAGGAGGTAATAAAAGAGAAGGGAAAAAAGAAGTCCAGCTATGAGGGGAAAAAAGGCTTTTTATATCTATTCCTTTTGAGGTAGGTAGAATTAGTCATAGAAAGGGAACATTTCTAAGCTCCAAAGACCAAAGAAGTATGTTTATCTAAAGTACACAAAAAAGTGTGAGTGAGATTAATTGACATCTTAAAATTAGGCCAGGGGAGGAGGGCAGGTATACAATGGCAAAGCAGATGGTCTAAAAATTCTAGGACTTCCTAGGAAAGTTGACTAAAATCAACAAATCAAATTACTCAGCCTAGTGTACCTTCTAACATTTAATTCAATCCAGTTCCATTTCCTGTTAGCATGAATCTTTTTATTTGTTATTTCTTACCACTAATGAGTAGGAGAGACAAGTTATTCTTTTTTATTTGTTATAAATATTCATATAAACAGCATGAAAATTACAAACAGGGTGTATTCCAAGCTTGTAACTTTGTGGTCTGAAACTTAGGCCACATTTTCCCATAGAAATGATTCTACATGTGGTCATCTAGGCCCCAGACCAGCCCCCAAAACCCACCCAATGAGTATATTAGGTAAAATGGTACTGTATTCCTACATAATGGATGGATCAAATAGGTCCTGAGGTCTGTTCCACAGATCCCAAGGGCTAGCCTAGGAAACCAACCACCAGGAAACCAACCAGGAAAGTACATGAATCCTGAACATTATAGGTCAACTAGATAGTTTAGTAGAGATCCTCTCATTTTATAGGTGAGAAGACTGAGGGCCAGAAATATCAAGTGATTTTTGTGCTTTTTGGCTTAAAGTCACAAAGGTATTAAGTACAAAGCTTGGAGATGAATGCAGGATCTTTGACCCAAACAAACTAGATATTCTTTCCATTGTCCCACACTTTCCCAAGCCAGAGCATCCTGGCTTGGGAATCCTCTTACAACAACCCATGAGATGGGATGCCTTCAGACTTTCTTTGGTTCTTTGGTATCAGTGAGGGATCCAGTGACAGAATGAGGTAGAATGATAGAACCTAATCCAAATGCTTATTATAGGATGCGCTCAGCTGCTCCCGCAGACTACGTTCTTTCTCTGGTTGGGTCCTTCCAGCTTCCTTTTTAATCTGAGGTTCCTTCCTTCCTCCCAGTACGATTGTGAAACATTTCAGGATCCTGTTCACGAGGCCCGGGGCTTGGTGGCTGGACACCGCATCCGCTGCAGCTTCAAAACACACTATTTCCGCTTACTTCCTCTGCCTGATTTGGTCACCACCTCCTCAGCTCTCCAAATCCCTTAGCATGGTCTCCACGGAAGCAGCCAGGCAACCACAGTTGGCCTTCCAGTTAGAGTGAAGAATCATCCCCAAGGGAAGTTGTTTCATAATCATATTAATACAAACTATTCTTTTGCCATCTTTCAAGCCCCATAATTGTGAGCAGAAACAGCATAAAGCCTTTGTCATTGCTGTAGTTACAGGATACAGGCAAGAAAAAATGTGGGTTAAGGGATGAGCTAGAGTCAGATGTTTGTCCCATCCCAGATGCTCTAAGAGAGAGTCTAGAAGGTAGAACCCACTGTATGGGTCCAGAATTCTCTCTGATATGCTTACAGACGTGAACTCTCATTGGAGAATTTTGAGAATTGGAGAACATTGAAAATTTGCAATCATAATAACAACTGTGCATCATTTAAAAATAATTTTTAAAAAATTCCCTTTTAATTTATTATTACCTACAGAAAGAGCATTGATTCTGGAGTCAGGAGTGTGTCCAAATTATCCCTTTACTGCCTACTACATATGTGACTTTGAAAAATCACTTAACATTTTGGGACTCAGTTTCCTCATCTTTATAATTAAGGAATGTTCTAAAAGCCCTCTGAAGTGTCTTCTAACTCTGGATCTATGAATCTCTGGTTACTATAAGGGTCTGAAATGTTGACAACTTCACAACAATTCCCATTGAGGAAATCACCTTTACCTACAAGACAGACCTGGTGAATTTCACAAGTTGAAAAGACTGTCTCATTGTACACATCAGCACTTTTTTAACTTTGTAAGTAGGTTGGAATAAGGGTTAATGCTTTGGGATCCAGGCAGCAGTATGTTGGTAAATGTTTAACAACCAGCTTTCTAGGGAGAAAAATGTTCCCTCAACATATTTTTAAGTTTCGTTTTCATTAAACTCCCTTAAAACTAGACAATCAACAGAACATAACTCTAATCCTGATTTGTGCAGCATTGCCAATTTCTGAGGTATATTAAATGGCTCAAATAGGAGACTTAACAAATGAGCATATCTATGGCTCCAAGAGAGTTGATTTTCTACCTTTTGGGAGGAACTCTAAAATTGCTGTTATCTATGGGCAGTCTGAATGAGTTGACCCTTTCAGATTCCATTATCTTCAGCAATCAACTAAACAGCAATTATTAAATACCTAATACATGTAAAGTATTGTGTTAGGTACTGGAGCTACAAATACAATTAATAAAATAATGCCTCCTGGAAAGGAGTTCATATTCTAACAGAGGATACAAGGGCTTATGCAATAAAAAAGATAATGAATATAAATAACTACAAAGTAGTTAAATAAAAAGGACATTTGAGAAGGAAGGGTCATGGCACTTGAGGAGATAAGGAAAGATTCATGAAGGTTGTACTCGATTTTAAAGGAAAAGAGAGATTTTATGAGCAGAGGTGATGAGGGAGTGCTTTACAGGAATGGGGGTCAGGGCAAAGGCACAGCATGTCGCATGAGGGACGGAGAGGAGAGCTTAGCTGGATCACAGTTTTGTGCAGACAAGGATGTTCACTGAAACTGAAAAGACAAGTTGGAGCAAAGTAGTTAAGGATTTTTAAAAGCTAAAAATAGGAGTTTATATTTTATTAAAAGACAATAGAAAGAAACCTAGTTGTCATGGCCTTGAAGGTCCATTAATCCTAGAAATCTACCTTCACTTCCAACCCTATTATTTCTGAGAGGACTAAATAATAGAATATTAGAAATGGAAGGAGCTTAGAGATCATTCCAGTTCATTGTTCTCATTTTATAGATGCAGAAACAGAGGCACAGATTGGGAAATGAAGTGTCCACCATTAGTGTCTTCCCTAACAGAATATAAACTTTTTGAGGATATGGATTGTCTCTCTTTTCTATTAGTATACTAGAAAACATTGTAAAATCATTCTTTCCTCCCTCCCTTCTTCCCCTCTCCCTCCTCCTTCCTTCCCTTCCTTCCTTCCTTCCTTCCTTCCTTCCTTCCTTCCTTCCTTCCTTCCTTCCTTCCTTCCTTCCTTCCTTCCTTCCTTCCTTCCTTCCTTCCTTTCCTTCCTTTCCTTCCTTTCCTTCCTTTCCTTCCTTTCCTTCCTTTCCTTCCTTCCTTCCTTCCTTCCTTCCTTCCTTCCTTCCTTCCTTCCTTCCTTCCTTCCTTCCTTCCTTCCTTCCTTCCTTCCTTCCTTCCTTCCTTCCTTCCTTCCTTCCTTCCTTCCTTCCTTCCTCCGTTCCTTCCTTCCTTCCTTCCTTCCTTCCTTCCTTCCTTCCTTCCTTCCTTCCTTCCTTCCTTCCTTCCTTCCTTCCTTCCTTCCTTCCTTCCTTCCTTCCTTCCCTTCCTTCCCTTCCTTCCCCTCCTTCCTTCCCTTCCTCCCTCCCTCCCTCCCTATTTTCTCTCATTTTCCTTCACCTCTCAGCAGCTTAGCCACTTAACCTGAGACCCACTTTACTCATCTGCAATAATACCAACAGTAGCCACTTCACAGGACTATTGCAGGGATCAAAAGAGGTATTTCTAAAATGTTGTAAAAACAGTATGTGCCACATATGATAGGTACACAATGCATATTTGTATGGATGTGTATATATACAAGCAAACAGCTAGGTGACTCAGTAGATAGAATGCTGGGTCTAGAGTCAGGAAGACATGTCATCTTTTTGAATCCACTCTGGCCTCAGACATTTACTAGCTCTATGACCCTGGGAAAGTCACTTAACCCTGGGGAAACTCAGTTTCCCCATCTGTAAAATGAGCTGGAGAAGAAAATGGCAAACCACCCCAGTATTTTTGCCAAGAAAACCACAATTGTAGTACACTGTTACATCATGATCTCAAAATAGTATTTCCCACCCCATTCCCTTCCTTCTAGTTCACCTATTTTGTCCCCCCCCCCCCATTTTAAAACTCTGGTTAGACCATTCATTTCATAAGGTGAAGATGCTGAGCAGGAAAATGGAAATCTGTCTGGATGTAAAACTCCACCCTGGCACAGACTTGAGAGTCACTTAACATCCTTGCTGGGAGCAGACCCCACTGGCTGGTGGCTTGGCTACAGATCACAGAAGTCGCAAGTGCAAACCATTTGTGGTTACTTCTACTGAATCACAGAGAGGCCTTGGTCTCCCACTAGCAATTTAGTCTGCTGGATACTACTTTGGCATCACACACCAGATGTTTAGGAGAAGGCAAAATGACAGATGTGCTCTCCATACTCTGCAGGGGCTGGTAGGCGGGGAAAGAGTTGCTTTCTTCCTGGCCAGGGATGGAACCTCACAGAGAGAGGTTCAGTCATGTTTAGAATGGGTGCCCCCCTTTTTTCCCTTCATTCCAAGAGTTACATTCCCACCACTCATAATTTAGCCTATGTTTTAGTCTGGGAATTGGACCAAACCAAACATTGACTCAGGTCACGTTTGGAGAATGATTTGATGCTTGAATCTTGTTCTGGTTCAGTGGTTTGAGAAAATAGTCAGGTTCACTACTGGGCATGTACCCCAAGGAGGCCAAATTCAGAAAGAAAATTCTCACATATACCAAAATAGTATAGGACCTTCTGTAGCTGGAGGAGAGGGGAAAGTTAGGAACAAAGTGGGTGCCCATTGGGCAGGGACTCGCTCAACAAATTATGGTAGCAAAAAAAAAAAAGAATCGTTACTGAGCCATAAGAAACTAAAGGGTGTGAGAAACCCAGAGAATTACAGGATTGATTTGTCTGGTTTCTTAAAGACTGAGGAAAGTAGAACCAGGAGATCAATATACACAATTTAACCAAAAACAGCACTAACATATGGTTGAACTCAGATTAAAAACAATGACTATAAAATATAAATTCTTCAAGGGAAGAGACTGCTTTAGTTTTGTCTTAATGTCCCGAGTATCTGGCATGTAGTAAGTGCCTACTAAATATTTGCTGAAATAAATTCAAGCAAATGATCAATAATGGCTCCAGAAATCATATGGTCAAACATATGTCCTCTTGATTAGAGAAGTGGCAAATTCTAGATGTCTAGAAGGAGATGGAGCACTATACTTGGTGTCAAGAAGACAAGTTCAAATACAACCTCAGATATTTACCAGCTGTGTGACCTCAGGCAAGTAACTTAACCTCTCTGTGATAATTAATTTATCATTAAAATGGGAATAATAATATCTCCAACTTCCCAGGATTATTGGGAGAATAAAATGAAATAGTATTTATAAACTTCTTTGTAAATGATATAAAATTCTTAGCTATTATTATTGTTGCCTCTACTGCTATATAATTTTATTCTCAGGTTTTACTTAACTGGTTTCCTATGGATTCCATGAAAAGGAAGGCAGATATATTGAAAAGTAATTGAAATAGAACCAAACTTGCAGTATTTTTCTTGAAGAATTGATATCTTTTTTTTTCTTCTGTCCACCACAAACAGGCTAACAAAAATTTAAAACTGTTGTTCAATTAAAAAAAAATTGGGGTTTCTTTGAACAGTAAACACTTCTGTGCTATTTTTCCCAGTTTGTGGGATGAGATATGGATCAGTTCAAGTTTCTAGTTCAAAATGAAAAGCATATATATGGGATCTATAACCACATAGACTTGCTATGGAGGTTAAGAGGGACATTAAGGGGAGAAGATGATAAAGTTGAGAGGGAAAAAAAAGTCTGATTCCATCTTTTGAAGTTACCCAAGAAATGTCATTGCTCCCCAATCTACCCACAGTCTTCTAAAGCAGCATTAAGCAAAACCATCCCCCAGCAGATGCCGGCCTGTACTTCACAAATAGCTGGGTTGTACAAGTCATAAAACGCCACTGAGCCTTGTAACAGAGACACCATTTGATTGATTTTTAAGCTGGGACACTAACATGGTTAATAAAAATGAAGCACAAAGCAACAGAGGTGGCACTGATAATACACAGCCCTTGTTCCCCCTCCTTCATCTTCACCAGTTGTTGAAAAGAGCCTTGTCCATCAAAACTGATCATCATTGTTGCTGAGTACATTGTTCTTTTGGTTCTACTCCACTCATCAGTTCATGTAAGTCTATCCAGTCCTTTTTGAAATCATCCTGATGATTATTTCTTATAGATCAATAATATTCCATTGCATTTATATACCATAAACATTCATTCCTCAATTGATGGGCATTCACTCAGTTTCCAGTTTCTTGCCACTACAAAAAAGGCTGCCACAAACATTTTTGCACATGTGGGTCCCTTTCCCTTTTTTGTGATCTCTACAGGATATAAGCCCAGTAAAGACACTGATGGATCAAAGGGTATACACATATTCATGATAGCCCTTGGGTCATAGTTCCAAATTGCTCTCCAGAATGGTTGGATCCTTTCACAATTCCACCAACAATGCATCAATATCCCAGATTTCCCACGTCCCCTCCAACATTCATCATTATCTTTTCCTGTCATCTTAGCCAATCTGAGAGTGTGTAGTGGTATCTTGTAGTGGTATCTCAGAGTTGTCTTAATTTGCATTTCTCTGATCAATAGTGATTTAGAGCATTGTTTCATATGATTAGAAATGATTTTAATTTTTTGTTTGGAAATTGTTCATATCTTTTGACTTTTATCAATTGGGGAATGGTTTGTATTCTTATAAATTTGGGTCAATTCTCTATATAATTTAGAAATGAAACCTTAATCAGAACTCTTGATTCTGAATAACCTATTTCAATTAAGTATTGTGTACTTTAAAAAAAAATAAATTTTTATTGATGTCTTCTGTTTTTTATGCCACCAGAGTTATCTCAAATAACCCTCTGCTCTTCTTCCTCCCCTAAAAAAAACTAGCCCATATATTTTTTAAAGAGGAAAAAAATCAGCACTACTGATCAAAACATGGAAAAAATCCAAAATCTGTGCAATAGGTAATACATGTGGATCTACTACCTGCTCATGAACAAGTGGGTTGGAGATATCCTCATATATCTGTAATGGAGTCCTGCTTGATCTTTATACTTTTGTTACATTTATTTTTGATTTTTTTGGTGAGTTATTCATTCTTTTTATTGACATTTTTGTAGTTTTTGTATATCTTGGTTTTTTGGCCCAGCTTCATTTTTAAATAGTTAATGTACATCTTTCTATACTCTTTACAGCACAGTAACATTCCATTACATTCAAGTGCCACAATTTGTTTAGCTACTTCTTTCAAAAAACATATACTTTGTTTCAAATTCTTAGCTATTGCTAATCACTTTAGCTATAAAATGCTACTATAAATATTTTATTTTTATCAATGGCTTTCTTGGAGTTTAATCTCAGTAATGAAACCTCTGATTTCAAAAGATGTGGACATTCTAGTCATTTAATTTGGATAACTTCAAAATTGTTTTCTACCCTGGATGTACCATTTCATAGCTTCACCAACAATTGTTCAAGATGCGTATCTTGCCATAATCTCTCTCATACTGACTGTTGCAATTTTTTTGTTCATGTGGACCAGTTTTCAGATGTTAGGTGAAATCTCAGGATTTTGCATTTCTTGTATTTGTGATTTGGAACATTCTTCCATATGATTGTGAACATTTTGTATTTCTTCTTTTGAAAACTGTTTTTTTTTTAATATCCTTTGATCAGAATGACTATTAGTCATATATTTACATACATATATGTATATAATTTATAATTGTTTATATATCTTAGTTGGAAAACCCTTATCAGAGAAATATGATCCAAAGTTATGTTTCCTCATTTAACTACTTCTCTTCTTATCATCCTTGATGCATCAATTTTGTCTGTGCAGAAGCTTTTAAATTTTGAGCAAAGTTATCTATTTTAACTTTTAAATTGTTTCTATCTCTTTTTGGTTAAGAATATACCCATAGCTATGAGAGTTATGTGATATATTTCTCATATTTTAAAAAATTGTATGAGCTTTAATAATAAAGTTCTATGTCTATCAGAATAAATTGTAGAATGCAATGCAAGATGTTGGTCTAAGCTTAATTTCTGTCCTACGACTTTGACGTTTTCCAACAATTTTTAACAAATAATGAGTTTTGTTTTAGATAACTCATATTTTCCATTATATCAAACACTGGTTTATTTTGTTTTATTATTTTTGATTCTCCTTTGTCTAGTCTGTTCCATTGAACTATTTCATTAATTTTTAACCACTATCAGATGTTTTATATTATTGCTGCTTAGCAAAACAGTTTGAAGACTAAAAGTTTTAATTCCCCTATGTTTTTTCATTTATCTTAACATTCCAGATATATACATATATTTAAAATGAATTTTGTTATTTATCAAGTTTTGAAAATTATTCCTGTGATAATTTGATTAGTATAATATTAAAAGTATAAATTAATTATAATAACATTTATTGGCACAAGTCTTTTGTATGCTTTGATAGTTGATCCCCAGGTATTTTATGCATTTTGTACTTATTTAGAATGGAATATTTTCTTTTACTTATTGCTTCATGTGTTTTGTCATTATTACATAGAAATGCTGTGATTTTGAGGGTTTAGTTTGTAATCTACAGCTTTGCTGAAAGCATTGTCTCAATTTGAATCTTGTTGATTAGCTAGAATTTTCCAAGTAAACCATTATATCATCAAATAGGAATAGTTTCCTCTCTTCCTTACTTATCCTTATGCCTTTATTTTATTTTATTACTGTTGTTTTGGAATAAAGAATCAAACCATTATTTAATCATCATGTATTTATTAATCATCCATGGGCCAGACACTCAGATAGGGACTGGGAATATAAACACAAAGAATGGAAAAATCCCTATCCTCAAGGAGCTTAATTTCTAAAATTTGGGCTCAAATCTTATCTCTGACAAACACTGGCTATATGACCTAGTAAGTAACCACCCTTCAGTGCCCCAGGAAGGTTCCTAAGACTATGAGCTGCAGAACAGATGCCAAACTTCATCAGTACAGGGATTTTCCTTAATGGGAGTTTCCTTTAGAAATGAAACCACAGGTTCTGCCAATCCCCCACTTTTCCAATAAAATATATAAAGGTGGCAATCAGGTACCCTAATTGGAGGTAGATAGATCTGAGATCACATTAGACAACAGATATGTTCTAGCTGTGTGACTTGGGCAAATCACTTAACTCCTGGCTGTCCCATTGGTAAAATGGGGATAATATAGCACTTACCCCCAAGATTGCTGGGAAAGTTAAATGAGATATTTGTAAGATGCTTAGCTTAATGTCTGACACATAGTAGGTGCTTGATTAATGCCTATATCTTTCATTTCTTCCTGTTTAAAATAAGCCCTTAAGTGACAGAAAACCAGAAGGTTGGAAAAGGGAAAGAAGAGATAGTCTTAGAGTCTCTACATCTTTATTCAATTGGACATGATTTGGAAAACATAGCTTATTCTGTCTCCCAGGCTCTTGCCATAACAACTAAGCTAGGTTTCCCAATACATAGATTTGGTTCTTCCTCTTGACTTAAAAGTAATCAGACCAAGATGCAGAAGAAGAAAGGGAGAAATGGGAGGGGGAACAAACAAAAAAGTGATGAAGAAACCATATTTGAGTGGTAAATGAAGGAAAATGTATCCAAAAGAAATATGCTTTTTTGTATCTGTTAGTCCCTCTGCACCCTATTTATAAAGTCGGCTGTCATTCATGAGCTTATCTCTAGCATCACTGTGTTTCTGGCCGGAGTGAGTCTGGGCCATAGGAAACCATTAATTTTGCTTTTGAAACCTTCAGAAAACCAAAGTAGCCCCCAGAGACTGTCCAGGGGGCTGAAGGGCCACCTGCTGCTTGCTTCCCATGTGCTTCAGATTTTCACATTCTTGTTCAAGGGCTTCATTCATGACCCCAAGTAGGAAAAATGCACTGACCGCTCCAAGCCACAGCCATTCCTTGTGTTGTGAAGATGCGATGCCAGGATGAATGGAGAAAACTTGTCTGTAGGTTTCCAGTCAGGAAGTATAAAAGGCTGGAATTGTGACAAATGAGCTCTGTCTTTTTTCTGTTCCCCCCAGCTGTCCAGACAGTGACTAAAGAACTCGGAATTCAGCTCTACATAGCTAGCTTGGTCCTGTTCTTCCAGGATGAGAAAAGTTTCTGACATTTCTTGCTATGGCTTTAAGAGAACCATAGAGCTATCTTTTCTACAATGGCAATAGCCACTGAGCTGCTTCTGATTTTGACCACAGTGTATCATAAGGTCATAGATCATAGATTTAGCCTAGCAAAAAAAGCTTAGAGACCAATGAATCAAATTCTCTTCTTTTACTATTAAAGAAATTGAGACTCATGGGTGTGAGGTCTTCCTAATGTTCAGGTCAGATCCGTTCTTCCAGAACTCCCTATTGACTTGAAGTCAAATGCAAACTTCTCAGCCTGGCATTTAAGGCTCTTTACAACTTGTCTTTAAGCTATCTTTCCAGTTTTCATTCCTATTGCTCTTCCTATATCCTGTTATAGTTACATTGGTCTAACAGTTTTTACCTGCATTCTCCTACCTCCAATCCATGTTCGCAGATCATTCTACTTCCTACTCATCTCAGGATACTGAGACCCTTCTCTTCCCTAAAGTTTTGGTTTTAGTTTCTCTTCTACTATAATCTTTCTTTTAGGTGAAAGTAAGGATTTTAGATCATAGGTTTTAGAGCTGGAAGGAACCTTAAAAATGATCTTGTAGAATCCACTTCTGATGGACGTGGCTATTTTCAACAATAAAATGATTCAGACTAGTTCCAATGGGCTTGTGATGAAGAGAATCATCTACATCCAGAGAGAGGACTGTGGGAGCTGAGTATGGATCCCAACATAGCATTTTCACTCTTTTTGTTGTTTGATTGCATTTTAATTTTCTTTCTCATTTTTTCCTTTTTTGATTTGATTTTTTTGTGTGTAAAAAAATTGTATACATATATAAGATTTAATATATATATTTACTATGTGTAACATATATTAAATTATTTGCTATCTAGGGGAGGGAGTGGGAGGAAGGAGAGGAAATTGGAATGCAAGGTTTTGCAAGGGTTAATGTTGAAAAATTATCCATGCATATCTTTTAGAAATTAAAAAGCTTTCATTAAAAAAAATGATCTTGCACAACTCCCTCGCTTTATAGGGTGGGAAAACTGAGTCCCAGAGAGATAAAGGTCCTTGTCCTTTGTCACATAGGTAATAAATGGCAGTATCAGGATTAGAATCTAGATTCTGTGACTTTAAATTCAACTTTCTTTCTAGTACTCTACATTTATTCCTGTCTGATTGTATTATCCCAAAGTGCACCAGACTTTTCCTTCCATCCCTATCATGTTCTTCGATCATATATGGAACAGATTACATTCATCGCTATCCAGCCTTCTTTAGATTATATAGAAGAAATCATGGATAAGCAGAGCAGTTTTACAAGTTACTTGCTGAATTTCTTCTATATTTTAAAAATAAAATTAAGGTTCATATACTATTCACAGAGTCATGTACTTCCTTGCATTCTGTAACATGTGTGGGAATTCTCAATTTTGTGCATTTTTTTTTAAGTTTAGAAAAAAAAATTTAAAGAAAGCTTTTTTAAGATGCTTGAGGTCTGGAACTGTAGTATTTTTTTTTTTTTTTATCTTTTGTATCCCTAGAACTTAGCATAGTTCTTCAGAACAGATGTTTGGGAAATGGAATCAAGCAAAATAGGATTGTTAGAAAGTGGGAATAATCTTATTAGTCCTACCTAGGATCATAAGATCATCACTCTTGAACTGGAAGAAACTTTCAAAGTCATCTATTCTGACATCTTTCATTTTACAGATAAGGAAACTGATATCCCACAGATAAAAGGTTGAAGAAGAAGAATTTGAACTCAGATCTCATAGTTCAAGTTCATGGCTCTTTCCATTTTCCTCAAAAGAATGATGATGAATCTCCAAGGAGATGAAGATGAATGCTAGAGCTCTTTAATACACAGAAAGCACTGTAAGAATATAAGGGAAGATGATCATCTCTTTGTGTGTCTGTTTCCAGAATTAAACAGAGAGAAAGAAGCCTTTTCTGATTAAGACTTGTGGGGGGGTGGGGGAGGGAGTGGGAAGGAAGCATCTGTTAAAACACTTCGCTAAAACCTCAGCACTGAAAAGGTGAAAAATGGAAGACAGGACTCTGCCTTGCAATGCATTAGCAGGCCTTTGTCAAGGAGATTACTTTAACACTGCATCATTTTTATGTGGCTGTTCAATAAAATAATTATTTATGGGCCCCATCCATTTAAGTCACCATCAGACTAACAGGGCTGCCCTGTATTAGATCATCTGGAGGAGGGCTCCTTTCTATCAATTCACAAATACATTCACATTTAGGTGAAAGATTATGCCATCTCCTATTAAGCAGCAGTGGCTGCTTGCCAGACAGGAAGACAGGACTCCTCGCATCTGAAGGGATCGTTGTCAGGGGTTTTGCAGGACCAATTGGGCAGCTCCTGCTCTGCCAGAGTGCTCTAGGGCCGGATGGAGGAGACGCCTGACCAGAGGTACAGAGCATGAACGACTGCAGCCCTGGCCAAGACCTTGGCACCCTGGGGACCTTGCTAAGGAAAGGCATGACAAGCGAATGCTCGCTGGGTCCCACTCTTCATGAGCCCATTTGGGGTTTTCTTGGCAAAGATCCTGCAGCGGTTTGCCATTTTCTTCCTCTGCGCATTTTACAGACGAGGACATAGAGGCAAATAGGAATAGTGGCTTGCCCAGGGTCACCAGCTAGGAAGTATCTGAAATCTGATTTGAACTGAGGAAGTCGAGTCTTCTCTGATACTGCCCACTGTGCTGCTGAGCTGCCCACACTGGGGCCATTTTAAGGAATGAGCTTTGCAATGATTAAGGCACTCTCAGGAAAGTGAGCAGCGACCAGGACTGAATTCTGATTCACACCTGAAATTATGGGAGGTCCGGGAAGAGGAAGAGGGGCAAAAACAGCCCCGTGAAGTGGTGGCTTAGAGACCTTGCCATGTTGGCACATAGAATACCAGATAAAGATATTCTCTAAAGAGACTTTGTTCCTTATGAGAGCTAGCAGTGCAAGCAGGAAGCCATGAAACAACCCACCTCCAGGCACAGGAGCAAGGGAAGCAACCATCCAGCAGATGTTCCTTAAGGACAACCGCGTTTGCCAGCGCTCCTTGACTCTTCTTCATGCTCCCAAGCCTTCTTTTTCTGTGTCTGCTCCCCCTTCTCAGTAGTATCCTCCTTGACTCTAATACTACCTTTAGGCACCTATCATCCTCTCTATCTCTCTGTCTCTCTCTTTCTTTTCCTCTTTATCTCTGTCTCTCTTTGTCTATCTGTCAGTCTGTCTTTCTGTATGTCTGTCTGTTTCTCTCTCTCGATGTCTCTCTGTGGGGGTATGTGTTTATGTCTCTGTCTCTCTGTCTCTGTCTCCATCTCTCTCTTTCTCTCTCTGTCTCTCTGTCTCTTTCTCTCTGTCTCTGTCTCTCTCTGTCTCTCTGTTTCTCTCCTTCCTCCCCCCCCTCTCTCTCTCCTTTCTTTCTCTCCCTCCTTTTTCTCTCTCTTTTTCTCTCCTTTTTCTGTCTCTGTCTCTGTCTCTCTATATATGTCTGTATGTCTCTGTCTATCTCTGTATGTCTCTATCTGTCTCTCTCCCGTTTCTTCCTTATCAAAACTGCTTGCTCTCAGGTAAGGATCTGATTTTCTCTCTCAACTACACTGGGATCTCTCATAAAAATCTGATATTAGTACTTTATACCTTGTGGACAAATGAGTTTCAGTTCCTCATTCCTCTCCTGGAGAGTTTTAAGCCTGATGTCTTATCGAAGAATGAAAGAGTATGTCCCCTGGCAAAGAAATGTCAGGCACTGAAAATCTTTATTTTGGGGCAAGAAATAACTTTTTCCAAAATGTAAAATCGTGGCAGATGGCAAGCATTACCTCTGCCTTTATGTTAGTAGGCCTGGCCCTGAGGAAGAATGGTATAGGAGACAACAGTGTCTAAGCCTGGGATCATGTGTATCTCAGACAAGTACTGGCTGCATGACCCTGGGCAAGCCATTTAACCTACTCTAGACAATTCAGTAAGACTAAGTTCCGGGGAGCAGACTTAGCTGCTTTTGATAGAATGAGTTTTCTATGCCACTGAAATCAAAAGAACATTTGTTCCTAAGATATAGACTATCCTTCTTTGAACAACAAGCTAACAAGACTTCTCTGCAATATTTGAAACTTGGGCTGTACCCAAATCAAGGGAATGGTTTTTTAAGTAGTTTCTGGCATTAATTTCTGTTAATTACTTTGGAAACTAGCTGGGAGGAAGCCATATCCCACCATGCCCAGTTACAGCAAAACTGATTTTCTCTGACATCTTTAACTGTCAATTTCCCTTATAGGCAGCTTTTATCTTTGAAAATACTGTTCTAATGGGCAGAGGGGAGAAGAGAGAAGGACAGGGCAGTATTCTCCCTCCTCCCCAGCTGTCGCACTTCCACTCGTGGTCCACCCCTGGCACCGGGGCTTTTCAAGGAGGAGGTTGGGGAAGACTGATGGTGCTAAGGGATGAGCCAGCCCACTCCTCCCTCTCATGACATTTGCCATTAGAGGGATTCTGACTTCCCTGCGGAAAACCCCAGATTTGTTTTTCCTGAACTATTCCTGACAGAGATATAGAATAATGCATACCCTTGATCTCAAGTGAGAGAGACTACCTTCCTCCATGGAACCAGGGGAAAAGAAACTAGCTCAAGGTGCTTTTCCTCTTGTATCAATGTAGGAGACAATGAAGAGAAAGAGATCAGGTGTTTGGTGGGTTCCTTCCTTTATCACTGGCAGTCCCTGAGGTCCCAGTTCATGAGAGAAAACTCTTACTCAGCGCCCACCTGGGAGTTGAACCAAGGACATAATTTCTGGGATTTTTCCCCTTCTTTTATTTGCTGAGGTAGAAGAAGCACTAAAGAGAGGAGAAGTCATGTTCCAGAATGCAAAAAACGTGGCTTGAGATAGGATATGGACCGCTTTGGCAGAATGATGCCATAAGCAGAGAAAAGCTGCCTTGGAGCCAGATCAGTTGTGTTCTATTTCAGACAAGCACTGGTCTTGTGACTCTGGACCAATCGTTTAACTCCTCGGTGTTCTAGGTCAACGTTTTTAAACTGTGGGTCACAACCCACAACTGAACGTGGGAGGTCATAAAAAATTTGGCAATAATGAAAGGTATCAAATATTCTGCTAAGATTTAATTCTTAATGTAAAAATAAACAAGCTTATCCATTCCATTAGTATGCAAATTTGCTTTAATAAATAGTAAAATTATATGTACATAAGAATTGTTTTAAAATAAATTTGTTTGTGATTTATTATCAGTAAATGTTTGATTTGTTTATCTATTTTATACAGCTATATACCTGAAGTTGTATAAAAATTTCTTGAGCAAAAAGGGGTCAAGAGGGAGAATAGTTTAAGACGCCCTGTTCTGGGCACCTCTTGAAGACTGTCGTTTCACAGAAGGTACTGCTCTTGCATTAGTAGGTTCCTCATGGGGAGTTCTCTAAACCGGTAAAATCGCAGATCCACCCTACTCCTCACCTATGCTTATGTAACCATGCTGATGAAAGGTCTTGATAAAATAATATTATGATGGAGGAGTTGATTCAATGAGGTGAGCTCAAAGGGAGGCATGGGAGTAGCTCAATAGATGGAGACATTAAAGCTAAGTAATTTAATTGGAGAAGATATAAACACACCCCTAGACTGGCACGGAACCAGATACATCAAAGGGGCAGAGCTAAGGAAGGGTTGGGAACCAGAGCTTCTGATATCCCAACAGAAAAGAATAGGCAGGCTGGTTGATACCCACAACCCCTCTGGTGTTCTGATAATTATTACATCTTCCTGACTCCACCCCTTCTTTGGGGAAATATCATGCCATGGCCAACCGCTATTACCATACTATGGAACTTGTTATCACAAGGCATTGTCCATCTCTGATTTTTCCTAGTTCAGCACTTCTGGAATATGAATCCTAATTTTCTTTACTTGCCATGGCTTCCACTTAGCATGTTGACAGTCACATAGATGGTGCTTCTGCTCTCTGGCTGCTAAGCCCACCCCAGAGAAAATAGGAAATTGTTAAAAATCACCCAATTCACAATCATGCTGTTTAACTCACTGGACCATTATTTGAAAATTCTTAATGGATCCTTACTAGAATATGTCACCTTCCCCTTTCACTCAATTATAGACGGTGTATATTTATTAAGCATTTATTGTATAAATCTATCTTTTCTTATCATTTCCATATCAGAGTCAATAGTCTTTGTTGTTAACCAAACTGTTCTCTGCTATTCTTTTCTTCTTGTCTATTGCTCCCCTAATTATTCCTGTAGCTCTAGAATTTCAGTCTTTCTCTCCACATGCTCCTTCTCTTCTCCCACTGTACAATATAATGATCCCCTATCTTAAAAACAAATAATATTCTCCAAACCCCAAACAAACAAAAAAAAAAACAAGAAAACTTGACTCTAATGTGATCTCTAATGACATCTTTATTCCCCTCATTCCTTAAATTACTAAACAATTGTTCTATGCCTATTAGTTCTTTTTCTTCCTGATTCCTAATAATCTAGCTTCCATCATACCTAATGACAGTCTACTGAACCTTCTTCTCTCTTAGAGTAGCCAATAACTTTTTCAACTAGACCCTTAGTCTTCATTTTACTAGAATTCTACACAGTATTTTTTGATACCTGGTCCCCCCATTTCTTCTAGGTTGAAAGTTCTGCAGCCATTTTCTAGGTTGGAATTTCACAGCTGTTTGGCTGTGGAGACTCACTTCCAGGATACTGGAGTAGTGCTTACTATAGACACTTGGTGAGCTTCAGCTCTCCTGAAATTCAGAACTCCTAAGGCCAAGAAGTCTATAAGCCTCAGACTTTCTGAGCAGCAGGGACCATAGGTGCACATTACTATACCTGGCCTCTCTTCAGTATTTGCTATGGCTGACACTCTCTACTCCCTGAATCTGCCTTTGGCGTTCATTGTACGACAGTAACCTGCCTCTCCACCTACATTTTAAACTCTTCTTCTCTCAATCTACTGTTAGAATTTCATCTTCCCACCACTTTCTAACTATGGAGAGCTTCAAAGCTCACTCCTTGGCTCTCTTCCCTACCATTCAATAACTTCTACAATTTCAACTATCCTTTTTATGGGTATCCCTCCAAGCTTTCTTGAGAGCTAGTATATATTTCCAACTGCCTATAGGACATTTCCATTTGAATGCCTCAAGATGTTTAAAACTAAACTTCTCATCTTCCTCCACAAAACTAGCCCCATTTCCTATTTCTGTTTGGGAAAAGAAAGGAGGGAAGACATTAAAGAAGGAAGGAAGGATTTCTAAAATTATAAGTCAAGAAGGAAACAAGCATTTATTGCCCATCAAATTCCAGGCACTATGCTAAGTGCTTCACAAATATTTTTTTTCATTTGATTGTTCCAACAGCCCTGGAAGGTAGGAAGTATAATTCTTATTTTTTCAGTTGAGGAAACTGAGACAGACATGTTATGACTTTACCAGGATCACACAGTCAGTAAATGTCTGAGGTCAGGTCTTTTCTGACTCCAGACCCAGTGCTCTATGTTCTGTGGCACTTAAAACTGGATTAAAACAGAAAGCATGGGTCTTTAATTAACTGTGCTACTTCTGCTAAGCTATTTACCCTTTCCAAGTCTTAGTTTTCTTGCATATAAAATGAGGAAACTGGAGTATATGATCTCTAAGATCCCTTTCCTTCGATTCTGAAATCCTATGATTCTATGTCCATGGGATTCCATTTCTAAACTGTGAACAAGTCTTGGATTTCTTTGACCTTCCTGTAAATCTCAGTCTGTATTGATCTCCTAGGTTCTTTGATTGAACTTATCAACTGGAATGGAGACTTCCTGTCGACCTGCTCCTGCTGCTTTATTGGAACTAATCAGTAGTACAGTGGATGGGTAAATAGATACCTTTGATCCTATGGTGCATAGACTCCCCTGGCCTTCCCTGGACTCCAAGTGCTGGTCTCTCCTGTTTGACTTCAATCTATTGCTCCCTCACACCATGAATAATGACAATGGTACTATTTTTATAAATTATAAAATGATAATTCTTGAATGTCATATCTTGTATTTCAAACCAGCAATGAGCATTTATTAAGTACCTACTATGTGCCTGTTGCTGTATAAAAATTCACAGCAAGGATTGAAGCTCAGTCAATTTTCTAGTAGTAAGAACCATGTCAAGGACTAAGGTTTTGTTTAAGTTAACAAATGGTTGTCATTCAGTGTTAAATGAACCCCATAGTTATAAATTTGCAAAATTACCATGCTCTGCTGAATGTCTTACCTTGACTGTGTTAGTACAGTAGGGCAATCAGCATCACAGACCCATGGGGATGGGGAAAGAGCAGTCACTATGCAAGCCACACTCATGTGTCTCTGTGTTTCATTCAGCCAATATGCTTAAGAATAGAGGGACAACAGACTGCTAAGGGTCACAGAAGCTCGGTGATGAAGGGGCCTCCAAGCTCATCTACCCTCTATAATATCCTCATCCAGCCTCTATTGACAGACGTCCTGGGGAGGTAAACCTACCACTTAGCAAACCAGCACATTTTACTTTAAGGGCACCTCTAATTTTTAGAGGGTTTTTTCTGACACTGAGGCTTAATCTTCCTTTCTGTAGTTTCGATATATCCTTCCATTGAGTTGAGTAGAAAAAATGAAAAAATCATGTTCAACCCAAAGTTTTCTCCGCTTTGGGCTAAATATATCTAGTTATAAAATGGTTTTCTGTCTTCACCACCTGAACATTTTTCCCTGGATGTACTCCAGTTTGTCCATATCCTTCTTAAAAATATTGCACCAAGAATGGAACACAATCCTCCAGATATGATTTGACTTGGGTGGGATACAGGGAACTCTTACCTCCCTTATTCTAAATTCTATGCAGCCGATTGGTGCAAGTAAAGAAATATTAGTGGGGGGTAAGGGCAGGGTTGGCAATTCAAGCTATTGACCCATGTTGAGTGTGCAGTCCACCAAAAGTCTTCATATGTCTTATCAGCTGTTTTCCAGTCATGAATCCCCATTCTGTCCTTGGGGAAATGGCTCTTCAAACTGAAATGAAGGGCCAAATGAACTCCCCCTCTCTGGGAACTAGAAATGAGAAGAACCCAAGAAGCCCACATATAAACCAGCCCTCAAAATTTTGCCTGTGTGAACTGAAACAAAAAATGTAAGGCTTGTGTAGAATGAGAAAAGAAAGCCGCTGTGGCCAGGAGCATGCAGGTGCTTCCCCTTCCACGTCTGTCTCCTGGCACGCTTCCCACCTGGGGAAGGCAGCCTAGCAGGAGGTCATGTCCTGTATGGTCTGCTCTGTGCCCCCATGGAGGAGCTGCTGAAGGGCTGGCACTTAGAACACCCAGGGGTTGCTGATGACAAGTTCTCTCTTCTGGAAGGAGAAGGGATCGGATTAAAGGGTCTCCGAGGCTCTTTCTTGCTCCAACACATACCTAAAATTAACTCCCAGGACCATTCCCTTTCTTAAGGTGGGCCTACAGTGACACAGTCCAGCCCAGATTTAACCCTTACACCTATTGTCTACCTGGGTCCCGTTCCAGAACCATCAAGGTTCCAACAAAAATTCCAGTGCTAACAAAGCACCCCCAAGAGGGAAAGGGAAACTCCATGGAGACAAACTTGTTTTCAAATTTATAAACCCACTTAATTCAAAAGTAGAAATTTGCAGAGAATGGTGAATTCCCTTCTGAGGTTTCCAAGGGACTGAGGAGATTTCACAAGTAGGAAACCCCAATATTGCATGGGTGAGCATAAAGTGAGATTGGTGAATAGCTCTTGGAGCTTGGTTTTCTGGCATCGTTTGTGGTTTGCATCATGATCATTTCAGGAATTTTAAATGACTTGCAAATCTCTGTCTCCCTTACCAGCATCACTCAACTGTAGGATGTGTCCTTCTACCCTCTCTCACCAATATCATACCTACTCATAGTCATACCACCTTTCTACCAATTATCTAATGAAAATATGATAGTGGTGCGATATTGAATGAGGTCCCCATCCTTCTTAGCTATTCCATAACCTGTCCCCTAGAATAGAATAGAGGTCCCCTTATCTCTTTATAAGTAGGGATTGCTATCTTCATAGTATAGTACCTAATACAGTGCCTGATCTATATAAAATGCTTAATAAATATTTGTTGATTGATTCATAATAGGAAAAAGCAAATGTTTTTCAGGGACGAAAGAGCCATGTGTGTTTCAGTTTTTCAGTCATGTCCAACTCTTCATGATGCCATTTGGGATTTCCTTGGTGAAGATACTGGAGTGTTTTGCCATTTCCTTTTCCAGCTCATTTTACAAAAGAGGAAACTGAGACAAACAGGACTAAGTAGCTTGTCTAGGGTCATATGGCTAATAAGTGTCTGAGACTAGATTTGAACTCAGGAAGATGAGTCTTTCTGACTCCATGCTTGGTACTCTGAAAGCAAAACCTGCCTCAGATACTTACTCTTTTCAAATCATTTGGCTCTCTCTCTCAGGTTCAGTGTCCTCAGCTATATAAAAAAGAAGCTGGCTTCCCTTCTAGTCTTAAATCTATGAACCAATGATTTTTCAAGTTTGTACACTTAGCTCAGTGTGTTTTATACATAGAAAACACTTATAAATGCTTGTTGCTTTGAATAGAAATGTATCCCCCAATAATCTGACATGTGCCTGAAATACCTACTAACAAAATTGTGACTTCGGGGTTAAGGTATTGTAACCCAAGATTAAAATGCAGATATGCTATCTGGTAGAGGGAATACATAGCAAGGGAAGATTTATCAGATTATATTGGAGAGCAAGCATCCTTAAGGAATGGAACCAAGGATTATTAAGTTTTGATGAGAGAAGGCAAAAAAGGGAACCAACCATATGCAGCATAGATCCTTCCTAGGTCGAGCTGGAGGTCCAGAACACAATAATGGGAAAGTGGGGAAGAGGAAAGACAGTGAACGGCTACAATCAGCCAAAAGAGGAAATGGTAGAGCCTTGCACAGTATACCATGGCCTGAATGGGGCAAACACTGCTGTAGAGAGGGCTCCAATTTATAAAGGTATAGGGGAAGAGTGATGGGAAGGGAGAGTAGGAGAGAAATGGGCAGACCTGGTAGCTCTTTCTGCGGTTAACCAACCAGCTGAGTCACCTGGCCAACTGCCCAGCTTATTCACCCCAAGGCATAACGTTATTGTCACCAGGCTGTTGGATTCCAGCTTCCATGTCTTCTCCCAACAGGGGCTCCAGTGCCCTTTTGTGGAGGGGAAGAGGAGAAAGGAGGAGGTTGAGCTGTTATTAGGGCCGACCTTGTCCAAAACCTCTTCCAACAGTGCAGAGGTCAGACCCAAGCAAATAGCTCCCCGATGACTGGAGATACTTATAGTGCAACCAGAAGCAGGATGTAAATATATTGATTGAACAAATGCCTATTTATATAGAGACTGCTATGTGTCTGGGAGGCTCCTGAGGGAAAAGTCATTCCTAAAGCAATAAAAAAGAGGCCACTTGGGCAGTTCAGAGACTTTGATCCCCCAAGCAAAACCACTTTATGTGAAGGCAATGAGTTCATCTGTGTAGAGGAGAGGGAAAGTCCCTTAGACAGAGTGGGGCAGAAGGAAGAAGCTCTAATGCTTCATCTAAGGAAAGTCAGCCCCAAGTATCAGTGGTTCAAGTGGGCACATTCTTCCTGGGACATAGAAGGAGAAACTGCAGGGTGGGTGGGTGATTAGAGAACCTGGCATGCCCTTAGTAGGGAGAAGAGGCTAGACTGAGGCAGAATTTGCCATAATCCACCCCCCTGCCTGTTCTGTCTGTTTGTGGTTCCTAATTATGAGCTAGCAAAGGCCACTCATCGGCCCCTGAGAGCACAAGTGGGTAGATTTTTCCACACCTTTCCTTGGAGTTGGTTGATAGATCAACTGGTGCCAGGACTGGTTGGGGAAAGAGCAAATCATCAAGCCCTGACCTGTGGAGTCAACACAAAGCTTTTGATCATCCAAGACACTTCATCCAAGCAGGCAAGAGTGCAAGGGAAACTTTCCCCATTATGTGGCCAGGACAGAACACCTTTAATGGGGCTCTCTAGTTCAGTACCTCCTATTACAGAAAGTTACCATTTATTGGAGGATAACAAAACACTTACAGCTGGAAGGAGCCTTATCAGATCTTTCCCCTTCATCCTCTAGGTGAGGAAAATGAGAATCAGAAAACTCAAGCCGCTTGCACAGGGTCCCATCAATAGTAAATGGCACAGTCAGCATCCAAACCAAGTCTTCTGTTTCCAAAGGCTCTGCTTTTTCCTCAGCACTCCATCACTGTTTCCCCAAAGCCCAGGGAAATCCAAAAGGAATCATGACCCAAATCCATTAAGGTCTCAAAAGTGTCTAATGTAGCACCTATGGAATGGGAGCCTCATAGAATCGAGTTCTGGAAGGACCATAGTTTCATAGATAAAGAGCTTTAAGGGATCTCAGAGGTCATCTGCTCTAACTCTCATTTTACAGATGAACAAAACTGAGACCCAAGGATACACTCAAGGTCACACAACTGGGAGATGTCAGAGAAGATTGTCTGAGCATCCTCTTGACCTCAGGTGGGACCAGACGTAATTTCTTTCAGATGTGCAGAGAGCTATTTCTTAGAAGAGAAAGGAGGAGAGCAAGTAGGAGGGAGAACATGCTCTGACCTCTGATTCCACTGTCTAACCATCTTTTCAGGAAATTCTCTAACAAATCTCTCACATTGTTCATTTACTTTTACAGGCCCTAGTGAGAAAAAAATAGATCATCACTAGCTGTATTGCCCACAATATTATCATCCACCTGATCCTTCTGTCTTTATCATTGGAGGTCTGAGTTTGATGGGGACTCTGGAGAAGGATGGGTTTGAATTGACCTTCTAGGTCAGGCAGTACACTCAAGAATACAGGACAGAATTCTTCCTAACAAGACAAATAACTTGACAATTCTAAATGTCTAAAAGACAGCTCAAAGATAGGGAGTGTAGAGTTTTAGGAACTGAGACAAAAAGTCAGCAAAACTCCTCTTTGGCACTCATATTCTTTGTCCCTCAGTGAACTATTTCCTGCCATCCTTGGCGATTTCTCCCCTATTGTGTCTTAAGCTGATGTTGGCGTATTGTCTCCTCCCAGGGTAAATGCTTTTAAGGAGACATTAAAGGCTCTAAGATCCCCAGGAATAAATCTCTGATGGTAGTATTCCAGGTACTTTGATAGACATGATGCAGTTAATTTTTGGTGGGGCAAGAGGGATTTTCCCAGAACCCCCAAATCCTACTATGAAAGCAGCCGCCTCTTCCACTTACTTGTAAAGCTGGTCCTGCTGGGGGGCCCCCTCCCTGAAAGTTTAACAATTAAACCAGTAGACTGTCTCCTTTACTATTTAACTAGCTATACTGTTTGGCTCTAAGGCTAATGATCTGTAACTATTAATTAGTACACATATAATTAGGGATGGGGAAATCCAGCCACAGATAATATCAGAACTATTTTCTTCCTGCCCCCTTCTCTCCCATCCCAACTTTTTCTTCTTCTGCCCCTCTTCTCTCCTTCCAACTTCTAACAATGGCCAGTGCCAAAATGCCCAGAGGAGGATGGCCCTGCTCAGGCCTGCTAAGACTACAGTAAGCTGTCTTTGAATTCCCAATGGAAAGCTTTTCTCCCACCCACACTGCTTTCTTGAAACAGCTAACTGAGCCAAGACTCTCTCTCTCTCTCTCTCTCTCTCTCTCTCTCTCTCTCTCTCTCTCTCTCTCTCTCTCTCTCTCTCTCTCTCTCTGTCTCTCTCTCTCTCTGTCTCTCTCTCTCTCTGTCTGTCTGTCTGTCTGTCTCTCTCTGTCTGTCTCTCTCTGTCTCTGTCTCTCTGTCTCTGTCTCTGTCTCTCTCTGTCTCTCTCTCTCTCTCTCTCTCTCTCTCTCTCTCTCTCTCTCTCTCTCTCTCTCTCTCTCTCTCTCTCTCCTCTTCCCTCTTACATCTTCCCCTCTCCCCTAGACAAAGACTGATCCTGCCCTCTTAAGCCTTAAGACAACACGATGGGGTGTCGTACTGTGCTGTGGGCAGAGGCGGAGGCTCAAATTTGTAAAGTCATCAAAGTCAGATTTCTCTTCTTAATAGCACTCATCCGTGCCCTCACCAGCTCTCCTGCTTCTCCCAATGAAATCTCCCAGCTGCCTGATCCTAATCCAAAAACATCTGATGAACTAATTCACATTCAATGTTTAAGTTAGAAGTGACCACAGCTTTTTGGAAGGGTCTTTAACCTATAGTCCATGAACTTGTTTGTTTTTAATAATATATTAATAATTGCATTTCAATATACTTTCTTTTATAATTCTGTGTATTTTATTTTTGCATTTAAAAATTATTCTCAGAAAAAATCTTCACCAAACTGCTAAACAGGCCCATGAAACAAACAAAAAAGGTTAAGAATTTCTGGCTTAAAGTGTCATATTTCTCAGTATTTACTGAGTATTTACTTATATAGCACTTTCTATGTGGCAATCATTATGCTAAGAGTTTATAAGCATTATCTTATTTGATCCTCAAAACAATTCTAGGAGGTAACTGCTATTACTATCCCCACTTTATAGATGGGGAAACTGAGGTAAACAAGGGAAGTAACTTGCCAAGAGAAAGTGTGAAGAACTTCAAATAGCAAAAGTCCATGAACAGACAATTTTCAGGTAAAAAATTAAAGCTATCTATAGACTAGGAAAAAAATGGTTTAAATCACTATTGATTAGAGAAATACAAATTAAAACAACTCTGAGACATCACTTCATACCTATCAGATTGGCTAAGATGGCAGAAAAAGATAATAACAGCTGGAATCTGAGGCTAGAATTCACCTTGGATCTTCTTGATTCCAGGCTCAGCACTCTATCTGCTACCTAGCTACTCCAAAGAAATAAAGTTCTAATGATTAAATTTTAGACATGATGGACAGAAAATGGCAAAAGATATTTGAAAGCATAGGGAGCTTCCCAGTGCCTCTCCTATCCCAACACAACTCAGGTGGCTTCTTACTTTGCTTATGGGAGTGACAATCCACAGTGGCTTGGAGTTCCTGAAGTACAGGGCCAAGGAGAGGATCCAACCTGAAGATGATGTGTAAGAGCCAGGCTTTCAGTCAGAACTAGAACTGAGATTGGATGCCTGCGATGAATCGCTTTGGCGGGTTCTGGGTTGTTAATTTTATTTATGCCTTAAAACAGCTTCTGGATGGATGGCCTCCCTCCAAGTTTAGTTTCTCTTCATTAGCTGTCCCCATTACTCTCTCTAATGGGGGAAAGGAGAGAGAGTCAGAGAGGAGAAAGTGTGGAGAACTTCAAATAGTAAAAGTCTACGGGGAGCAGTTGGGGTTTATCAAGGATTTTTACCATCTTCTTCATCTTAGTCTGGATTATGCTAATAATTGATTTCCCTAGATATTTGACCTAAATATCCCCTGGATAATTGACATTTAACAAAAATCAATGAATCATAGACTCAGAAAATACCTTAACAACAATCTAGTCAGAGTTCTGACCTCAAGGCAAGAGCATCATCTTACAATATTCTTGAGAGTTGGTCATATAGTTTCTTCTTGAATCTATACAATGATGGTGACTCACTAGCTCCCATATAAGTCCACCTTGTTGTTGGACAGCACTGACAATATGTAAAATTATTTCTTAATATTGAGTCAAAGTCTGCCTCCTTAGAACTTCTGTTAAATGGAATTAGTGATATAATCTGGATCCACAAAGAATGGCTCTTCCATATGATAATTTCCAAATATTTTAAAACAGTATATCTTCCCTTTAAATCTTTTTTTTCCTCCATCCTAAACTTCTCTAGTTTTTTCAAGTATTCCATATATGACATGGTTTTCAGACTATCATCAGACTAGTCAGCTTTTACCTTGTTCCTCTCTAAATACAGTTTTCAGAAGTGAATATCATACTTCAATTGGCTTCAATAATCTTCTAGGCTTCTTAAATAAGATTTCCTTTTAATATAGTCTGATTAATCCTGTATCTGACACTTATGGGTATATACAGGATTTGGAAAAGTCATAACTTCTCTGGATCTATTTTCTCAATTACAAAATGAAAAATTCAGACATAATGGACTTCAAGATCTTCATCAATGAAATCACAGGTATACCCTAAACATGGTTTTTGTTTGGCCATTCATCCAAGCCTTTTTCACATAAATTGTTGTCATCATATCTTTCCACATATCTAGAATTTTTTAAAAATCTAAATGTTAGATTTTTCTTTTTTTCCCTAATAATTTTTGTTTTATTAATTCTAGCCCTTCTTTACAGACTCAGAGGGGTATTCCCTCAAAGTCATTCATAAAAATAATGAACAAGATAAGATCAAAAACATAACTTTATACCCTGTAATTCTGAATAAATTTCCACTTTTCCCAACACTTAATATTTCATAAAGTATACTATATGCAACATATTTTACATCATCATACAATAGTACTCATAAATTTTGGAAATGAGGTATATATATGTACACACACACACATATACACACACACACACACACACACACACATATATATATATATATATATATATATATATGAACTGAGTCAAATTTATAAGGATACAAGTCATTTCCCAATTGATAAATGGTCAAAGGAAATGAACAGACAATTTTCAGGTGAAAAATTAAGGCCATCTATAGACTAGGAAAAAAATGCTTTAAATCACTATTGATTAGAGAAATGCAAATTAAAACAACTCTGAGACATCCCTTCATACCTCTCAGATTGGCTAAGATGGCAGAAAAAGACAGTGATAAATGTTGCAGGAGATATGGAAAAACTGGGACACTAATGCATTCTTGGTGGTATTATAAATTGATCCAGCCATTCTGGAGAGAAATTTGGAATTATGCCCAAAGAGTATATCCTTTGATCTAGGAGTGCTACTATTGAGATCATAAAAGAAAGAAAAGGATCCACAAGTACAAAAATATTAGTAACAACTCTATTTGTGATGGCAAAGAATTGGAAAATGAGTGGATACTCATCAAGTGGGGATGACTAAAGCAAGCAGAACCAAGAAAAATATTGTGCACAGCAACAACAAAATTGTGTTATGATATGATAGACTATGATAGACATGATTCTTCTCAGCAATTCAGTGATCTAAGGCAATTCCAATAAACTTTGGATGGAAAATACCATTCTCAACCAGAAAGAGAACAATGGAGATTGAATGAAGATTGAAACATTATTTTTACCTTTTTTTTTTTAAATGAATATACATGTATAACAAAAAATGAAATTAAAAAAATATTCTCTACTAATAGCCTAATACCCTTTCTATCATCACCATGGGCCTCTTGGATAGTGTTGTGCTAACTCAGGGACTGGCAAGTTTTCAGAAGAGGATTGATAGGAGGAAAGTTATGGCTGTGGCTAAGAGTAGGTAGGCTATTTGCATTTAAAATAAGAAATCTGATCTTGGCTGTGGTTCAAGCTTTCCTTTACCTGGTTAAACTAGAATAGACTGGTTCAGAAAGTACAAAATTTCTTTCTCATAGTAATCTCACAAGGATCAAGAACCTGTCTATCATTTTGTTTGTGGTTGTTTGGCTCAGGTCATTATGAAGTGCAAAGGACTAAGATACTGAATTTGACTCCCAAACCAACTGATAACATCTTATAGAGGAGAAAAAAATGGTCAGGGATATTACTATTAACCCCAGGCAGTCATCTTGCAAGGAGATTAGGCAAGGAGATTAGTGCAGCCCATCCCTACTTCTAAAAAAAACAACTCAAGGGCCACAGCTATGTTTACCAAGAACACAATGTTTTTGTTTTAGAGGGAATACTTCAGAGTGTTCCTACAGTTATAATAGAACACTAGAGAAGAAGTCAGGAAAAACCTGGGTTTGAATTTTGCCTCAGATATTTGTTAACTATGCAACCCTGTGGAAATTATTTACCTTTTTTTTTTGGGGGGGGACCTGTTTCCTCACTTGTAAGAAGAGAGAGTCAGGCTCAGTAACCTCTAAAATTCCTTTTAGCTTTAAATCTATGACGTAAGGGCCCATTTCACATGTCCCTCTTAAGTCCTTATGTATAGAAGTTAAGCAGTTATTTGTGAGACTGTAACTGGCTCAGAAATTCCTAATAAGGCATGTGTATTGCCCTTGGAAACTTGGGGAGTCAGCACCATACTCAACCAGTGGAATGCCTGATATTCTTTAGTTTTCAGTACAAGTCATTGGTCCTCTTTGAGAATGAAAGACCAACAACAACAGGGCTATAATTAAGATTTAAAAGATTTCTCGCATCTAGCTCCATGATCTCAAATGATTATTATAAATTTTTCCAGAAACCAATAGCCCAGTTCTATAAACTATTCTTTTCCTTTAAAAATTATTGAACTCTTAAACTTTCAGTCTCATCAAGCCTCCAGAATCCTTCCTATCCCCTCCAGGCAACCTCTAATAACCTATAAGTCCAATGGAGCTCATCATTGCTCCCATTCTATCCAGTGATACAGGTCAGAACCTAATCATACCTCTTCCTCCCTTACCATACCTTACCATAGGTGGATCCACCTGGGAGCCTTTCTCAAGGTCTCAAACATTTTGAAGACTTGAAGTTTTAACAGTAAAACACAATGGGCTGTCTCGATCTATAGATTATCCCTTATCATTACCAGATGCTAGTTCATTTTCTTTTATTATCATATATTACTTTGGGGTGAAAATTTTCCTTTGTAATTTCATCTTTTCCTTTTTTAATTCATCTTTTCCACCTTCCTTCCTCCCTCCCCTCTTTCTACTCCCTGAAAAAAAAAAAAAAAAAAAAAAAAGCTTTGAAAAATACTTGCAAAAGACTATTTCACCCATATAAGATTTTAACTGGAAAAGCTGAGCAGTCTGTCCCCATTCCCTCCCCCACCCCCTTCAGAGTGAGAAAGTTGTATATAAGGCTCTAATTGTCAAAGTTTCCCAGGGGACTCTTGCTCTGGATTGTGCCACAAGGGACTAGACCCTCATGTACTCTTCAGCAGAACACAGCAAAGAAAAAACCAGCCCCTTGTCCCAATTCCTTAGGGAATCTACCTTGAACTCTACAAAGAGCTCAAGGTCTGCTGACTGAAACGCAGAGCAGAGATAAAATACAAGAACACAGATTATATGACATAACTGAAGCGGGACTGAACATTTTCAGCAAATTGCCTCTGTTATGAGCCTGGCCATAAAATCACCTCGCGAGTGAATTTAGTTTTTTTCTTCTCTCCATGCCCAATCAATTAACACATGAGTAATACCAGGCCCATTAGGACAAACTGATGCCGGGGGAGTTATGTCATCTGCTATAGAAATGATTGCTTAATATACCAGTTGGCTCAGAGGAGCTCTTAGCCCCACACAATCCTGCTATAATCAATAGCAACAGTCAAACTATATTGTCTCCAACAAGAATCCTGCTGGGCAGAGAAACCGCTCTATATCTGTGTCTGCCTGCAAGGCTTGTGCACCAAAATCAGCTGCAAAGACCACCAAAAAACAATCCTCAGAGCAGATCCCAAAAGCCTCACAGCAATCTGGAGAGAAAGAAATGCTTGAAGGGAAAGAGCCCCAAACCACTGCTGGGGAGCTGGGGAAATGAGCACACACCAGCAAAAGAAATGGGCTTAAACGCTAGGCAGCTCCATGCATTTTCTTCCCAATAGAATCAACATTTATGACTGATGTTTAGTATTTGTGATATGCTTTCAAAATCTTATACACATATATATGTCCTTAAATGTGTACACTCATACATCCAAGGTGTGAGGCCATTAAGTATGTGAATGTATTAGGAATTATACATATATGTTGGTATAAACAGCTCTAAAAGCCCAGCCCAGAACAATAGAAGGAATGGTGAGTTTGGAGTTAGAGAAACAGGGTTAGAATAGCTGTTCTGGGGACAGAGATAAGATGATGGAGTGAAAGTAGGGGTCACCCAAGTTCTCACCCAACCCCTCCAATAATTAACTCTAATTAAATGATAACTCTAAACTTTGGTTTTATTTTTTAAAAAAGAAAAAAAAAAACAGAAAAGGAATACAAAACAAAACAAAAGAGAATCTTGTCATGTGCCCATCAGGGAGGATTCAAAATATATAACAAATTACCAGATCAAGAAAGTATATATGTATATATATATAAATGGAAGAAATTATATTCATGAATGCCCATATTTTCTTTACTTTTTTGTAAATTGTTCTTTTATTATTTGCTGCACAGCTTTTTTTATTTTATTCTCTTACTCCCTTTCATCTCCCCCAAGTCCCAAGCAGGTTATAGTTAAGAAAGGATGTATTTATGTATACATATGTAGATATATACATATACATACATACACACACTACCCCCCCCATACACACATATCTTTCCTATTCCTGCTGACTCTTTGCTTTGATTCTGCTCCTTAACTTGCTTTGCTATTACTTAGAACACTCCCCACCCTTGTCTTCTACCTCATCCTTTGCTTCCCTGTCTGCCCATCCCTCCCTCCTTATTTCTTTATAGATTTTGGAGACTGCTATATCTTTTATGGTATATATGTAGTTTTTCCTATTTAATCCATTTCTGATGTGAATAGTCTAAACAAATTTTAGAGCAATGGAATCCACAAAATGGAGTGGAAGAATTTTCCAGTGAAGGCAGCTTGGAAGGTCATCAAGAGGAGTCTGTTGCATCAGAGTGGATCTGGAGCACAACCAATTAGCAGACCAAGCCACAGTCTGGGCCCCAGGAAATCAGGAACTGGCAGTGGGGCCTCTGAATCACCACAGTGACTGCTATCTCTAGACCTCCTAGCCCACAGAGGCCGATGACAACTCAGCAGAAAAGCTTTGGCATATTAAGGTTTAAAGGGAATCCCATCCCCAAATCAGGTTTTGGAAGCCACTGAATCACTGTGGCAGTAGCAGCAGCAGCAACTGCAGCCAGGGACAGGAACAGCTTCCAGAGATTTCAGTCCATAGATGAGTAGGGCAAATAGCTGGCCAGAGGGAAACTGAAGGGGCCTCTTTGAGGCATTGTGGCAGGACTCTGCTGCTTTACTTATACTGAGATTTGGGTAGCAGTGCTGGCTCATAGTACAGGTTCCTTGAAAGATTTCTGAAAACAGCTGCACAAAAGCTTGGGACTGTGTACTCTCCATCCTGGAAACAGAGCCCTACTTCAACAAAGAATCAAAAGCCAAGAAATAGACTAGGAAAAGAAGCAAACAACAGAAAAAGATTCTGACCATAGAAAGTTACTATGGTGACAAGGAAGATAAAAAAAACCAACAACAAAAACACACTCTGAAGATAATAAAGTCAAAACTCTATATCCAAAGCCTCCAAGAAAATAAGAATTGGTCTCAGGCCATGGAATAGCTCAAAAGGAATTTTGAAAATCAAACAAGAGAGTTGGAGGAAAAACTAGGAAGAGAAATAAGAGTGAATATAAAAGAAATACAAAATTTTAGTGAGGAGAAGAATGCCTTAAAAAGCAAAATTGGCCAAATGGGGAAAGAGGTACAAAAATTAACTGAGGAAAATAATTTCTTAAAAATTAGAATTGCGCAAATGGAGGCTAATGACTTTATGAGAAATCAAAAAACAATAAAACAAAACCAAAAGAATGAAAAAAAATTAATGTGACATATCTCATTGGAAAAACTACTAACATGGAAAATAGATACAGGAGAGATAGTTTAATAATTATTGGTTTATCTGAAAGCCATGAAAAAAACAGCCTGGACATCATCTTTCTTTTGTTTTGTTTTTAAATTTTATTAAAGCTTTTTATTTACAAAACATATGCATGGGTAATTTTTCAATACTGACCCCTGCAAAACCTTCTATTACAAATTTTCCCCTCCTTCCTCCCACTCCCTCTCCTATATGATGTAGGTAGTTCAAAACATCTTAAATATGTTAAAATATATGTTAAATTCAATATATGTATACATATTTATACAGTTATCTTGCTACACAAGAAAAATTGGATCCAGAAAAAAAAAAACCAAGAAGGAAAACAAAAATGTAAGCAAACAATAACAAAAAGAGTGAAAATGCTATGCTGTGTTCCACACTCAGTTCCCAAGGTCCTTTCCCTGGGTGTAGATAGTTCTCTTCATCACTGAACAATTGGAATTTGTTTGAATCATCTCATCGTTGACAACAGCCACAATGGACATCATCTTTTAAGAAATCATCAAGGAAAACTATCCTGGTATTCTAAAACCAAAGGGTGAAATAGAAATTGAAAGAATCCACTAATAGCCTCCTGAAAGAGATCCCAAGATGAAAACTCCCAGATTACAGTCAAATTTCAAAGCTTTCAGTTCAGGGATATTGTAAGCATCCCAGAAAGAAACAATTCAAGTATAGTGGAGCCACAATCAGGATAACACAAGATTTAACAGATTCTACATTAAAGGATGGGAAGGCTTGGAATATGATATTCCAGAAAGCAATGAAGCTTGCAAAACAGAGTTTAATCCTTCAGTAGGAAAGATAAGACATTCAATGAAATGGAGGATTTTCAAACATTTGTGATGAAAAAAACCCAACAGAGCTGAAAAGAAAATTTGATTTTCAAATCCAAGACTCAGGAGAAACATAAAGAACTAATCACAAAATGAAAATCATAAGAGATTTAATGAGGTTTATCTGTTTACATTCCTACAAGAGGTTTATCTGTTTACATTCCTACAAGAGAAGATGATACTTATAAGAACTTTCTCATTTTTATGGCAGCCAGAAGGAGTACAGACAGACAGAGGGCATAAAGGTGTGAATTGAACATGATGAGATAAAATCCAAAAAATGAAATAAAATCAAAGAGTGTGAGAGGAATGGACTGGGAAAAGGGGAAAGGGAGGGATGGTGTAAATTATCTGCCATAACTGAGGCAAAAAACAGCTTTTACAATGGATGAAAGAAGGGGGAGGGAAAGGGGAGTATGTGAACTTTACTCTCATCAGAATTGGCTCAAAGAGGAAGTAACATACACACTCAATATGGGTATAGAAATTTATCTTACCTACCCTGCAGGAAAGTAGGAGGTAAAGGGATAGGAAAAGGGGGGAAGGTGATAGAAGAGAGGGCACTTTGAGGAGGAGCTGGTCAGAAAAAAAGCACTTTTGAGGAGGGAGAGAGTGAAAGCAAAGAGAGGTAAGAATAAACAAGGGAATATACAGTTAGAAATGATGATTCTGAAAATAATTTTGAAGCAAGTTTCTCTGATGAAGGTCTCATTTCTCAAATGTATAAGCAACCGAGTCAAATTTATAAAGAAAAAATAAAAGCCATTCTCCAATTTGTGTCCAAAGGGTTATAAAATCATGCATATCCTTTGACCTAACAATGTCACTACTAGGCATAAATATTCCAAAATATATTTAAAAACTAAAAAGGTAAAGAATGTGTGTGTGTTTGTGTGTGTGTGTGTGTGTGTGTGTATGTGTATGTATAGGTGTGTGTGTGTGTATAGGTGTCTATATGTACGTGTATGTATGATGGCTGAATAAATTGTGGTATGTGATTGTGAAGGTATATTATTATTCTGTAAAAAATGATGTGCAAGTCTCTCAGAAAAATTTGGAAAGTCCATCATGAGCTCATGAAAAGTGAAAGTAATGTTATTGAATAGTCAACTATGAATGACTTGCTATTCTCAGCAATATTATGACCCAAGACTACTCTGAAGAATTTATGATGAAAAATTCTATCCATATTCAGAGAAAGAACTGATTGTGGGGCAGCTAGTTGGTATAGTGGATAGAGCACCAGTCCTGAGGTCAGGAAGACCTGAGATCAAATCTGCCCTCAGACACTTAACACTTCCTAGCTGTGTGACCCTGGGCAAGTCACTTAACCCCAATTGCCTATGTCTGAATATGGATTGAGGCATACTCTCCCTTTCTCTCTCTTTTTTTAACTTCCATTTTTTTTTCTCTTGAGATTTTTTTTTGGGGGGGGAGGGGAAGATCTATGTATTCTTTTGCAATGTGACTTATATGGAAATGTTTTATACATCTTCACATGAACCTTCTCAATGGGGGAGAAGGGGAGAATTGGGAACTCAAAATTTTAAATACAAATGTAAAAAAAGTTTTACATGTAACTGGAGAAAAATTTTAGAATATATTTTTAAAAATAGCAGTTTTGATGCTTACTACCTCTGCAATCTCAAACAAGCATTTAATCTCCTCACTTTCCTCCCCTAAGAAATGAGGGATTGGAGTAGATGGCTTATTAGTTCCTTTGTAAATCTATGACCCTGTATGTGTTTGAATGTGACTGTGTTCGGTCATATGTGTGGGTCTATTTACCAGTGTTCACAGGAGTAAGTGTACTATAGTAATAATAATAATAATGAATATATATGAATAAATGTATATAAATACATATAACTATATGTCACCTATCATTACTATATATTGTTATAGAGTTATAATCTCTACATGATATGTAGCTTACCATTATATAGGCACATGAGATACATGAATATTTGTATGGAAATATATGTGTGTGTGTGTGTGTGTGTGTGTGTGTGTGTACATTCATATACACATACAACTTAGAGGTTTGCAAAAAATTTCTTCTATATTATCTAATTTGGGGCTTCTATCAATCCTGTGCAATAGATACTATAGACATTATTACCATTTTATAGATGAGCAAGTTGAGGCTCCTAGAGGAGATGTGATTTGTCCATGTTGACATAGCTTAATAGCTATGTTAGTCACAATTTAAACCAAAGTTGTTTCTTATTCAAAATCCAATACTTTATGTACTATGTCAAAGTACCCATTAAATAAATGTATATGTATATGTATATACAGAACACATGCTAATATAGTATATAATATATGTATGCATAATATATACATATAGTATACTACATATGTATATAGTATATGGTATGGGTATAAGCATATAATAAATATATGTGTATCTATATATATATATCACATGTACATATATAGTATATGTGCTGACATTTCAAGCACCCACCTCAAGCTGATTGATTATAAGGCTTATTTGATAGCATAGACCAGTGGTCCTCAAACTTTTTAAATAGGGGCCAGTTCATTGCCCCTCAGACTGTTGAAGGGTGGGACTACAGTAAAAACAAAAACTCACACTCTGTCTCCTCCCCTTAACCCATTTGCCATAACCAGAAGAGCTGCATAAACGTCCTCAGCGGGCAGCATCTGGCCTGCGGGCCGTAGTTTGAGTACCCCTGGCATAGAGCATAAGTAAAAATGCTCATTCAAACAAGAATGGTATAAGTTATACCCTCAACTTATATATTATAATATATTCATATATAACTAATGTATAATGTACAATACATGTATATGCAAGGTTTCATAAACATATTATGATTATATAATATTATATAACATATAATCTTATATGTATTATGCATGTATTATAACATACTAGCATGTGTCCTATACATGCAGATGATATAACAGTAAGAACACTGGAGTAGTAAGCAAAAATCCTAGATGTTAGATCTGGTTTCACCATTTATTATGCTTGTAATCTTTAGCAAATCACTTTACCATCTTAAAGTCTTAGTTTTCTTAACTTTAATACCTGTTTTTCCAACTTCACAAGATTTTTGTGAGGATTATATGAGATAAAATTATATAGAAGTGAGTAGTAGCTTATACAGAACCATGAAAATATGAGACTTTATTATTACTGGAGTATGATTATATATGTATATATACCTATGGATTTCTATGTAAATATGTATATTAATATGTACATATGTATATGTACATTATAGCATACACTAATCATATCCAACCTGCAATAAATCAACCAAATTAAGACACCCTTTTAGCTTGTATTTTAAGCAGAAGAGACCCAAATCTAAGAGTTCATGAAAGAATGTGAAAAAGCAAGCTGACTCCAGTACTTCTGGTTCTGATTAAGATCCTCACTCTTTCCTCTAGAGGAAGAGATTTGACATGTCTCAGCACTGTTCCTTTCTCCAACCTGGTTTTCCTCTGGTCCCACCTCAAGCGAGACTGAATTGCTCCATTTCCAGCCCCCTGAGAGTCTCTTTGCCATATAGAAGAGGAGTAACAAAGGAAAGTTAATTCTCCATAATCTACAATCTTTTTTCAGTGTAGGCCTGTGAGACTAGGCCCTTTCATCCAGACACATGCAAACCGAAATTGTAAAAGTAACTAAAAATTGTTCATGAGGTTAGTCCTTCATTTCAAAGAAATAGTACCAATTCTAATATATTCAAAGGTCGCTGGGGTCTTCTTACACTAAATTGGAGCACTCAGTGCCCTTTGTCCATGACAGCATATAATTCTGTTGTCTCTAATATCTATAGGCCATTGCTAGGTGATAGGATCACAGATTTAGAATTGAAAGAGTACTTAGAAGCAATCTAGTCCAACTCCTTTGTTTTATGAAAAAGAAGTTGAAACCTAGAAAGACTGATTAAGTTGCAGCCACACAGGTAATAAACAGTAGAGACAGTTCTTTTGAACTCAGATCCAAAATTCTTTCCTGCCTCTCATTCACCTGAGTAGAATTGATTTCCAGGGAGCAGTCATATGTATTACTTTATTTTCCTAATTCAGGCACATATTGGAAGCCAATTTTTATAGACAACACATGTGGTCAGCACCTGTCTTCTTAATTCTTCTCATTTCAATGTGCGTGTCTACTTGTGGTGTTCTCTACCAAATAAAACTTACAATCAATCACTTTGATGGGGTGCTGGAAATCCCAGTGCCCTCGAGTGTCCTTCCCTTCCAGTATCAGTTGAATCCAGTCTTTCCGATCCAAACATCGATGCTGTGTCTCATTCCCTCAGGGGAATCTGCCATGTAGCCAGAACAGTTCTGATTCTGACTTTTAGACATGATCCAGAGGATAAAGTAATATATTGAAATCCATTGTGATCACCCACAGCTTGGCAATTGATGAAGACAAATCAAGTTTTTGATAGTAGAAGATGGTAGCAAGGAGGAAAGAAAAGAAAAAGAAGATCAAATTGTGATGACTTAGAATAGCTCCTTTTATAGTTAAAACTAGGTCACAATATCCTAGAACTTCAAATACTTAAAAGTAACTACCATGGCCGTTCTAAGTCTTCTCTTCTACAGGCTAGTCATCCCAACTGTTTTCAAATGTTCCTCACATAACATGGTTTCCAATCTTCTCTCTGGGCTTATTGCATTTCTCAAGGGTATTTTCTTGTTTATTCCTCTTCATGGATAGCATCATAGCCAAACACAATATCCCGAATGTGGTCTGACCAAATCACAATATAATGATTCAATTATCTCCCTATACTTTTATTAATTTAGTCTAACATTATATTAACTTTTGGTAGAAGTTTATACAAAATTCACAGTCATCTGAAATTTTCAGCTCTTTAAAAAAAAACAAAAATCCATTGAACATAATACCAAGCCAGATCTTTCTTATTCTGAACTCATATAATGGATTTTCTTTTGAGCTTACATGCAAGTCTTGGCATTTATCCCTGTTCAATTTCATTTTGTGGATTTCAGTCCCTCCTTACAACCTGACATCATTTGTCAGTTCAATCCTGTCCCTCATCATATTAGCAATCATTCCCAAAATTGTGCTATTTGCCAACATGATCATTATGCTGTCTATTTCTTCATTCAAAGTAGTAATAAAAATATTGAAAAGCATCAGGAAAAGGACAGAGCCTTTCTTTAAAGTTCCCCCCACCCTGAGGCCATTACCAACCTATTAATCAACAGTCTTTAAGTGTGGTCACTAAACCAATTATGAAACTACCCAGCTATATTATCAACCTTTCTGCTTTTCTCCATCTTATCTACAAGTATGTCATTACACACTGTCAAATATCTTCCTGAAATCCAGATACACTGAGTCTGCAGCATCCCCTTGATAATACAATCTAACAAGCCCATCAAAACCCCTGTCATCCATGCCCTAAAGATTTCCTTAGTCCTGCTTTCACAGATGAGGGGAAAGAGAACATGTGAGTTACATCTTACGGAACAGGAATAAAAGTAACACGGGGTAGGGATATTCAATCATATTATAGCAAGAAATCAGTCTGAGGTAGTCAGGGACTGGAGGCAGAGCCTTGATGGTAGTCAGACTAACCTAAACTAAAATTAGCGACAAATCCAGGAAATCTACTTCTTATTAGCTTGTGACCTTTGGCTGCTGCCTCTGCAACTACTATTACCACTCCTACCACTGTTATTGGTGCTGTTGCTACTGCTAGTACTATTGCTGCTGCTACCACCACCACTACCTCTGCTACTACTGCTGCTGCTGCTGCTGCTTCCACCACCAGCATGTCTGCAACTGCTGCTGCTGCTGCTGCTGCTGCTACTACTATTATAGCTGCTGCTGCCATCACCAGCATCTCTGCAACTACTGCTGCTGCTGCTGCTACTAATACTATTATAGCTGCTGCTGCCACCACCAGCATCTCTGCAACTACTGCTGCTGCTGCTGCTGCTACTACTACTATTATAGCTGCTGCTGCCATCACCAGCATCTCTGCAACTACTGCTGCTGCTGCTGCTACTACTACTATTATAGCTGCTGCTGCCATCACCAGCACCTCTGAAACTACTGCTGCTGCTGCTGCTACTACTATTATAGCTGCTACTGCCATCACCAGCATCTCTGCAACTACTGCTGCTGCTGCTGCTACTACTATTATAGCTGCTACTGCCATCACCAGCACCTCTGAAACTACTGCTGCTGCTGCTGCTACTACTATTATAGCTGCTGCTGCCATCACCAGCATCTCTGCAAGTACTGCTGCTGCTGCTGCTACTAATACTATTATAGCTGCTGCTGCCACCACCAGCATCTCTGCAACTACTGCTGCTGCTGCTACTACTATTATAGCTGCTGCTGCCATCACCAGCACCTCTGAAACTACTGCTGCTGCTGCTGCTACTACTATTATAGCTGCTACTGCCATCACCAGCATCTCTGCAACTACTGCTGCTGCTGCTGCTACTAATACTATTATAGCTGCTGCTGCCACCACCAGCATCTCTGCAACTACTGCTGCTGCTGCTGCTGCTACTACTACTATTATAGCTGCTGCTGCCATCACCAGCATCTCTGCAACTACTGCTGCTGCTGCTGCTACTACTACTATTATAGCTGCTGCTGCCATCACCAGCACCTCTGAAACTACTGCTGCTGCTGCTGCTACTACTACTATTATAGCTGCTGCTGCCATCACCAGCACCTCTGCAACTACTGCTGCTGCTGCTACTACTAATACTATTATAGCTGCTGCTGCCACCACCAGCACCTCTGCTACTACTACTACTATTACTGCTTTTGCTTCTACTGCTGCTATAATGACTACTATGCGTTTATATGGTGCTCTGAGAGTTTGTTCAGTCATCTCGGTCACAGCCAGCTGTTTGTGACCTCATTTTGGAGTTTTCTTGAATGCTGCTGCAGTTTACTATTTCCTTCTTCAACTCATTTTTATAGATGAGGAAACTGAGGCAAATAGGGTAAGTGACTTGCCCAGAGTCCCACAGTTAGTAATTATCTGAGACTGGATTTGAAGTCAGGATGATGACTCTTATGGATTCTAATACCAGTGCTCTAGCTAGTATGCCCCCAGCTGGGCTGCTTTGGGGTTTACAAGAGCCATGAATATTCATTTTGTTCTCATACTAACTCTAGGATGTAGAGTTATCATCTCCATTTTACAACCACTCAATTCTCTCAAGCAAACATTTCGCTGAGTCCCTACTGTGTGCTAAGCACTATGCTAGGAGTTAAAATGACACAAAGTTTGGATAAGACATGACCTCATAGATCTTATGTTCCATTAAGGAGAGAAGATATCTACCTAAAACAACTAGAGTACAAATTAACACTTGGCAAGTACATCAGAGATGTGCTAGGGGAAGATCAGTGAAATTTGGGGGTGAGGCTGATATGCCCATTAAAGGCAGAAATGTAGAAACCATCTGTTTCTTCTGGCTTTTGTTATGGTCTCTTCAAAACAAAGGGGAAAATGCGGCTTAGCACCCTAGCTTTTTCACAGCTCTTGTATTTCTCTGGGGAGGGGGTAGAGTACAGAGTCCCAAAAATGGGATTTGGAGGAACTGATATAACTAAGGTTAGCACAATTTTTAAGATGATAAGACCATAGAGTGAGAGCTAGAAGCAACCTCAAAACCCTTCTAGTCCAGTCCTCTCCTTTTGCTGATGAGAAAATAAGGTCCAGAGATAAGAATTATTATTATATAATCATTATTATAATAAGAATTTATAATATAGCACAATGCCAAGTACTATCCTAAGTATTTTATAAATATTAACCCATTGTTCTGTACAGAGCAATATTGGGAGCAATAATTGCCATTATTAATCCTATTTTTCAATTAAGAAAACTCAAGTAAACAGGGATTAAAAGGCTAACCCACTGAAGAGAGCCATCTGTATCCAAGAGAGGACTATGATGATGGACTGAATCACAACATAGTATTTTCACCTTTTTGTTGTTGTTTGCTTGCATTGTTTTCTCATTTTTTTTTCCTTTTTGATCCAATTTGTCTTGTGTATTATGGTAATTGTGGAAATATGTATAGAACAATTGTACATGTTTAACATATTTGATTACTTGCCATCTAAGGGAGAAGGGGGAGGGAAAGGAAGGAAAATAATTTGGAACACAAGATATTGCAAAGGTGAATGTTGAAAATTATCTATGCATATGTTTTGAAAATAAACAGCTTTAATTAAAAAAAACCAATTAAGAATAAAAAAGAGAAAGACTAATCCACTGAACTATTTAGAAGCTGCTGCAAGTTTAATTGGCTTGCCCAGAGCTTTGGGACAATATATATCAGGAGGGATTTGAATTCAGGTCCTCTGACTCCAAAGTCAATTCCCCTTTTTTTGGTACCACACTGCTTGGCCACATGTTCTCCACTGGTGATATGGCTCCATGTGGAAGAGTATGGTCTATGTACATGATGGAAGAGGGATTCTTTTCTTATAACTTTATTTTTTATGCTTTTTGAGTAAATATCTTGATTTTGAACTAATATGTCCTTCACTAATGGGTAAGCATCAGTAGGAGCTAATGAGCTATTATTTTACGTGGCTGCTTTCCCAGACTGGCTGAAATAAGCTGACTTAGTTGGGGGCCCTTACCTGTGGACTAAGATGCTATATCTAGGAATACCTACCTTTCTCAGTTTTTAAAGGCCTTTTGTAAGTTGTCATCCTCCATTAGAATGTAAGCTCTTTCCTTTTTGCTCTTATTTGTATTTCCAGCATTTAAAACAGTACCTGGAAAACAGAAAGCCTTTTAAATGAATGTTTGTTGCCTTGTCTTGCCCTCATTTCACAAATAAGTGAATTTAGTCAGAGAAATTTTTATCTTTCCCAACATCATACAGTTGATAAGTATCTACATCAGGATTTGAAACTGGATCTTACTGATTCCCCAGTTCAATGCATGTCTTACAGAAAATAAAAATTAATTTCTAGATATGGAAAAAAATTGTGTGAATACATGGAGGCAAGAGATAGAGAATCAATTTCAGGGAGCAGCTAGTAATCCAATTTGTTGGAATGTAGAGTTTGTGAGGGAGGACAACATGAGAAAAGGTTGAAAATAGTCAGGAGGCAAATTGTATAAGATCTTAAATGCCAAGTTAACATGCATTAATCCCAGAAGGTCTGACCAGACTAGAATATAATGTAGTGGTTACAACCCAGAACTGCACTTCCCCAAATTTAAACTGGGTATTATATCTTGTACCTCCCATGGTTACATGATGAAGGAACAAGAATAGTTATTTCTCCTGTTCTTATTAATCCAATCCTGAAGCTGATTTATGCTTTAGTGCTTGATTCCTATAAGACTATTGCTAGGTGTTTAGAATTGATTGTTTTGTTTATATTGAGTCACAGATACAATTGTTTACTGAAGAAAGGTTTGTACTTAGAGTGGTTTTTGGGATGTTCTATACTAGGCAGGTGTGGAGGTATTAACACCAGGGAATATCAAGAAAGGCCTTATGTGGGAGGTGGTACTCTACTTGATTTAAGGAGAAGGGAATGCTTATGTAAGGATACAGAGATAGGAGGTGCAATGTTTTGTGTGGGAGAACCAGCAAAAAGGCCAATTTGTCTAGATCACAGAGTAGGTAAAGGAGAGTTGGCAGGTCAATTATTGCCCTTCTTTGTCTAAGAGGACCAAAATGACTTTACTATATTGAGGTCAAAGCACAGTGTGTCTGACTGTGGCTGATCAGACCAATATGATCGGAAAGCTCTCCCGCAGCTCAGACACAAATAGTCTGTATGAACAATCGGAGTGGAGGTGTCTAAATTTGTGCATCTCATGTTTCTTTTGAATCACAGCAATTCTGCTTTGCTCATAGAATATATTGAGTTTTTGACACAGGCTAGACACGCTGGACAATCCAGTGCCAGTGTCTGCCATATCTCACAATTGATTCCAAAATTCTTCAGAGAGACCTTGAGAGTGCCCGTGTATCACTTCTGACCTCTGTGTGAGCTTTGGCTTGTGTGAATTCTCTGTAAAATATTATTTTAGGCACATGTATGTTTGGCTTTCAAACACTGTAGCCAACCCATCAGAATGGTGCTCTCTGCAGTAGAGAGAATGCTTGAGAAGGGACCTCATTGTCTGGTATCTTATCTTGCCAGCTGATTTTTAGAATCTTCAGGTGGGAGCTAGGTTGTGAAGAGCCATAAATACGAAACAGAAGAACTTATATTTGATCCTCTAAAGTGTTTTTGTAAGCTGACAGGACTTTTTGAAAGATAAAAGACATAATCATTCCTGAACTTTAGGAATATTGCTTTTATTATCTGAATGGAGGAGAATGGACCAAACAGAGAAGAGAGGAGAGATAGAAAAATGGAATTCAAAGGTTACTGCAATTAAAATGAAACAAGAATTTAATTTATACTTTAACATATGTAACATGTATTGATCAACCTGCTGTCTGGGGGAGGGGAGTGGAGGAAGGAGGGGAAAAATTGGAACAAAAGGCTTGGCAATTGTCAATGCTGAAAAATTACTTATACATATATCTGGTAAATAAAAACTATAAAAAAATTAAAATGAAGCAAGAGATGATGAAAGCCCATACTAAGACGGTAGATATGTGAGTAGAAAAAGGACAGATGAGAGAACTATAGAAAATGAACAAAATTAACTACACAGTATCACTGAAAGAATGAAAGAGAGCCTAGACCTATTATTTCATTGGATTTGGGAACTCCCAGGTGGAGAAATTCCCTTTCCTATGCAGGTTGGTACTGTTTTTGTAATATATATATAGTCTAACAGAATTTCCTAGAACACTGAGGAAATTGAGGACTCAGCTAGGGTCACTCAAGCTGTATGTGTGTCATAGGCAGGACTTGAAACATCTTCCTGACTTTGAGGCAAACTTTGTATTCATTAAATTGTGCTGTGTTTCATAGCAACGAAAGAATACTGGTACTTTTAAAGTGGGTTTTTGTGTTAGGAAATAGCTCTGGATTATTAAAAGTGCTGTACCATATTCCAAAAGCTCACCCTCTATTCTGTTCTGGGCTCAGCTCACAAAACATGCTGGGATAGTCTGATTTCCCAGATTATTTATCTTCTTAGTCTTATTCACCACACTGACTGATGCAAAGAGTCTGTGCTAAATAGAGTTGGTCCCCCTCTTTAATTTTTAATGAGGCAGTTGGCACCCTAGATAGAATGCTGGCATGGGAGGCAGGAGGACCTGAGTTCAAATCCATCCTTAAACACTTACCAGTTTGTGTGATCCTGGGTAAGTCATTTAATTTCTCCAGACCTCATTTCCCTCAGTTGTAAACTGAAGGAGTTAAGCTAGATGATCTCTGAGGTCCCATCAACTTTTAAATCTAGTTGTGTAGTTGAAAGAGATGCTTAGCAGATGAAGCTAGGAAGGTGGACTGAGTGTCTTACATCCTATGCATATCTCACCATTAGGGAACCAAGTTGAGAATATGCTCATATTCATTATCTAATATTATCCATTGCCCATCATTAAATGTCAGCTATGAGATGCTCACAGGGTGCATGGTGATAGGACAGAATGCTGTGATTGAAAGAAAAGAGGAGCTCCCTCTCCACGAGAGCAGGCTAGGCTGCTCTCTGAATTTCACAGGTAATGTGGCAGCTACCCATGGTGAATATGTCAATCCTGTTACCTGAGGGGGAAATGGATAATGAGAGCTTAAATCCCAACCCATCACTAGCTCCCATTAGGGAGTCAGCTTGCAAAAATTATTAGGACAACTATAATATCCATAGCTTGGTCAGATATGACTTTTCCAACAGCATGCCTCGTATTCATTAACCTAATGGTCCAACTCAGGCAATTGATCACTTGTACTGCAGCAGTGGCCTTAATTCTAGACCTCCCCTGGGACCTCCCAGAACAAGAGATCCAGAATAATTAAAACCCCATTTGGAGAGATGTAGCCAGTTTGAAGTAGCTCTGTTAATTGAAAGCCACAGTAAATCCCCCAGACTGCAACTTAACCAATGACTTCAATCTTCTTCTCCCTACACCAAACTTTGAATCAAGAGAAAACAGTCTAGCTTGTTCTCTAGAGTGTTTATATGAAGCACTTTATGACAATGGTAAAATCATCAGATTGGAGGTGAAGGGGTGGGGAGGAGAGAAAGAGCCAGATTCTTGTCCCAGCTTTGCCACAGACTTATGTTTCTCTGAGAATCATGTAATTTCTCTGAACCTCAGATTCTTCTTCTGCAAAATGGAGATGATATTCATAGTCATAGAATTGTATAGTTGAAAGAGATCTTCAGAGAGAGATCACCTAGTCTTCCTACTAAGTGAAACCTGAATTCTGAGTATAACATCTCTGTTTACAGTCATTCAGTCCTAATTCAATGACCTCCAGTTATGGGGAACACACTATCCCTGAGACAGCCTGTTCCTTTTATAGACAGCTTTAATTTCTAAGAGTTAGGCTTCAAGTTATACCTAAAAATGCCTCAAAGTTGGATCAAAATCTGCTCCTCTGCAATTTCTATGCACCAGTCCTTTCTATTCTCCGGGGCCAGGTAAAACAAATTGAAACTCTCTTCTATATAAAATTTTTTCAAACGGGTGAAGAGAGCTGTTGAGACTAAGTTGTCTCTTCTCCAAGCAAAAGAAGACTTATGAGGGATTCTGATACCTACCTGATCTAGCTCAGAGGAGAAAATGAAATAATGGATGTGAAAGTGCACTGAGAAATACATGGTACACAAATATAGGAGATGAATACGAACAGACACATGGCTAAAGGCAAGGCAAGAGGGAGAAAGAAGAGGAGAGGAAATAGTAAAGATAACCCAGAAAGTGGACAACCAACCAATCCAGAATTATCAGAAGTGATAGCAAGTCCAGACTCTTGGCTGATATTTCAGCCAGAAGAAGGCCTGCCCTTGAGGGCAGGAACAGTGACAATACAGATGATGATGATGATGATGGTGATGATGATGATGATAATGATGATGATGATGATGAAGATGAAGATGATGATGGTGGTGGTGGTGGTGGTAGCAGTGATGAAGATGGCTGACAATTACAAAGCACTTTATGTTACATATATTATCTTATTTCATCTTTAAGTAAGGTAGGAAGTACTGGTATTATTATTTCTTTTTGACAAATGTGATCTTAAGCAAGTCACTTAGTCTCTCTTGACTTAATTTTCTTCATTTATAAAATGAGGAGGTTGGATTTTATAATCCCTAAGATCATTTCTAGCTCCAATCTGTAAAAGGAAGAAATTGAGTCTATAGAGGGTTATGTGTTTTGTTCAAGTTCAAATAGCTAGTCAGTGTTGGGAGTATTTTAAATTTAAGTTTCCCATCATAAGTAATATTTATATAACACTTAAAGGATTACATAATATTTTGCACTTTTATCTTATTTGAGTCTTACAACATCTTGTATGGTAGGTATTACTATTATCTCTGTTTTACTGTTGAGGAAAGTGAGCCCTAGTGGAAATTACACCATATGTCTAGCCTCATGCTACTAATAAGTGTCTTAGGTCTTCCTAACTCTGCCTACCTGTGCCGTGAAGTAGACAAATAAGTCACGTAAAGTTACTAGTAATTAGTGTATTCTCTAACAAAGTTCTTGATACAAATTGTCCAATATCAAAAATAGATGCAACTTTATCAATAGATAAACCTTTAAAAAGCTGTATCAGCACCCGCTCTATACCTGTCCTATGCCCAGAACAAGAGATCCAGAATAATTAAAACCCCATGTGGAGAGCTGTAACCAGGTTGAAGTAGCCCTATATACCTAGAACTTCAGCGGGTCTTTGCATCTAACCTGTCGCTAAAATTGATGTGTATTTTCTGCCCCACTAGAAAGCAAGAGTCTTGAGATTAAGAACTATCTCTTCCTTGTCCTTGTATTCCAAATTTACCTCAGTGCATATAGTATGCACTTAATAAATGTTTGCATTCATTAATTCATTGTTCATTTAGAAGCAAAGGCTAGTTATACCAGGGGACTCTTCAATACCTCCTACTAGGCAGAAGATGACCCAGGTGGAGAGAGGTCTATTCAAAGAACAGAATTTCTAAAAAGAAGGAAACAGTTTTAAATTTCATTTGCATTATTTTCTCCATCACTTTCATAAGTCAAGACCGCAAATATCAAATGAGCTATTTTTGGCATGCTCCCTAATCAAATTAAAATATAATTGGGAAATACTTATCCAAATAAATAAAAATACAATAAAACATAGATAGCATAGCATTTTAAAAATAAATCAATATGCAGTCAGCAGAGAACCTTCTATACAGATTAATGATCCCCATTTCTAGTAAAGTTTGACAACAGCAGTCTAGGCAATCAACAAAACAATAAATCAAGCCCTGATTTGTAGTTCTTGCCAATTACAGAGGTGTAAATGTTCATACTGAAAACAATAACCCGCTCGAGTTTAAATGAGTTTGCTTCTACATATCCCTAAAAGTTGATGTATCTATTTATCTACCTATCCATATACCTATCCATCCATCCATCCATCCATCCATCCATCCATCCATCCATCTATCTATCTATCTATCTATCTATCTATCTATCTATCTATCTACAAACAAGGGGAACAGTTTTCTTTTATAGGTTTGAGGAGTGTAGAAGAAATAATAGAATAGGGTACATATCATGGTATAATTGAGGTTTAGGGACAATATGGTCATAGAGTGAGGTGCAGGAACATGATTGGTTGGAAGTTTGATAATGGGGGACTAGGAACTACCCCATCCTTCCTTCCCTGTGATTAGGAAGTATTCATTGTTTGAATCCACCTGCAGAGTTACTGATAATGGCTCAGACTTTTGGACAGCAAACCAGACATCCTTGAAAGATGGCTTGGTGGTCTAAAGATATTGGGTCTGACTCCGTTATGTTCACACATATACCCCAAGGTCAGCTAATTCCCTGAGGCAAGAATTGATCAGTGATTAGCAAGATTTCTAAACATAAAGCATTACAAGCCAACTGAATTCTGAACTAAGTTCAGAAACAGATTTGTGATTTAAGCAATTACAGGGCAGAAGTAGTTAGAAAATAAAATCGATTAACTATAAACAATATCAATAAGAAAATAATACTGAATCAAAATTAATCATTTCAATATATATAGACATATATGTGTATGTATGCAATCTATATATACAGATTATAAACAAATATACATACTCATATAATACATATATACTTATATGTATATACACATGTATACACTGATTTTATGCTTGTAAATGATTGGTTATTATATGTGTAAAATACATATATGCTTATATATACACACATATACAATATTTATATACTCATGTATATATATGACATAGACACACAGATGTATGTGTATGCACATACATATTTTTGTATGCAGGTGGAATACACATGTTCATATGTGTATGCATGCTTATATACACCAATGTTATTGTATTGAATACACAGATGTCCATAAACACATGCATATACTCTCACACCTGTGTATGTATCCTCTATGGAGACATATATACACATTTGTATACACGTGTATATACATATATGTATATATGCATGTATTGGTTATAAAATATATGTTTATTGTATGTATATTGTACATATATTGTATGTATAAGTACAATATGGGTATATGCACACATGCACACAAATAAACATAGTATGTATATAGTAACATCTGTGTATTATGTATCTATGGATACACTGATTGCATGTGTATGTATATATACATGTATCCTTATACATATATATATATATATATATATACATACAATATATATATACTCATGTCTCTGTATATATGTACCTATACATGTTGATTGCGTATATACACACATATATCTTGATACATCCTACATGCACACATACATGTGTGTGTTTGTTTAGATATGGAAGTATAGATATTATTATGCGCAGATTAGGGAGGAAGGAGATGGTTCAGAGCTGTGGTTTCATCAACATTCCCAATGTGGAATTTAGAAACACAGGCAATGCGTGGGGTATACCTAACATGTAATTCCTAGGATCGCAGTTTCAAAGGATGAAAGAAGGCATTCAGTTCAATGCCCTAATTTTAAGATGAGGAAACCGAGGCCATGAGAAGTTAAGTTACTCACTAAGTAAGCAGGGCTGGAAATTGCATCCAGGGCCTATGACTCCAACCAAATCCAGCTTCCTTCCCCTACATCACATCAGAAACAACCCAAACCTGCGCCTTCCATACCCTTACATTGGGTTTCTATCTGTCAACCTAATTTTTATCTAAAATACCCCATCCTTTTTCACATTCTCACAAATAATTATGTGAAATCACCACACATAATATATTTATCACAAAGGTTTCTTTCAATTTAAACATTTGTAATAAATTTTGGTCCTTTTTTTCTATCTTCATCCCCCACCCCCCCATCTTTTTCTTTTTTTTTTTTCTTTTTTAAATTTCTGAAGCTATTACATATCAAAGGTTTTAAACAAATCAAATTTTGGGGGAAAGTGCCAGCCAGGAAAATGGTGGGGGACAGTGGAAGGAGCACTGATTAGCACAAGTAAGAGGACCTGAATTCAATTTTACCTCTGACATATCCTACCTGTGTAATTTAAATCACTTAATTTCCAGAGATCTCCAGCTGGAAAATAAAGTGCACTGGACTAGTTATCTATAAAGTCATTTATAATTCTATATCAATGCCCCTATATTTGGACCAGAATAATATTTATTGAGAGCCTTAGTATATTTCTAATCCTATATTAGGTACTGTTTACTTTTGTTTTAATTTGAAAGATTAGTGAAGTTTTTCCTCAAGAATATTCACAAATAAGCATTCATTACAATTTACTTAGTTCATAGCTGTATTAATGGGGGGGGGGGGGGAAGAAGGAGGGAAAAATAAAAATATGGATGCAAATTGATAGCAACAGTAAGATTTCAAGGAATGAAGGGGAATAAAGGGTAGCCAAGGTTGGGTCAGGGAGTTGTTTGATCTCCTTAAACTATTTCAAACTCCTCCAGTGTTCTTCTTTACACACATAAAGACAACTTAATGTACTAATTATCAGTCCTTATTCATCCATTAAAACAAGTCCAAGCATCTCTACATGACAATACTTAGTTGGCTTATATACCTCATTATGTGGACCTGAAAGCAATAAAACTTTTTTAAAAAATAAAATATTGCCTAATTTAAATTCATCGCAGATTTAGATTGTCTATCCCTATTAGTCAGAGTGTATATTTGACCTAATTCTATATTATGAATTCTACAGTTCTGTATGTAGTATCTGAGGAATGCTAACCTAACACCAAAGAATACAGGCCAAATGCAAAGCCTTTTCTTGATTGTTATACACAGTCTTGAAAGGCCTGAGAGGCAGAACTTCCTTGGTAAAGACAGATACTCCTCTTGGCTCTAACATAGAGAGATCTGTAGAAGCTTTGGAGAAAAAGGATTCTGTCAAGAGTGGATCCTCAGCTCTGGCTTCTCCTCTGGGTTCCAGCACAGTATTTCCAACTGCCCATAAGACATCAATGTGTCAGGACTTCACCTAAGGGTGAACAGAGGTCTGAGAAGCAACCTTCTTACATATACATTCTCAGTGGAAAATAGAGTTAACCATAGAGTATCTAATATTCACCCTTAACTCCCATCTCCTGTTTTTGTCATTAATTTCATTTTGAAATCTCTTTTTCTTTGAAGGTCAGATCTTCTGACATCATACTTCCTGAAGGTCTTCATGAACTGCTTCCTCCTCTGTCTCCTATATCTCAAAACCTCTCCATAGTTAACTATCCCCTCCAGTTTTTGCTGCTCAAATTTCAGAAAAAGGAATCTACAATCATTGCCTCCACTTTCTTACCATTCATTCTAAGTATGTACTTTTTTTTTCCTGCTGAGGCAACTAGGGCTAAGTGACTTGCCTGGGGTCACATAGCTAAGAAGTGTCTGAGGCCAGTTTTGAACTCAGGTCCTCCTTCAAGGCTAGTGTTCTATTCACTATACCAACCAGCTGCCCCTACCACTCATTCTTTTTATCATTCCCTTGTAATTTGGCTTATTCCCTCACCACTTTACTGAAATCATTCTCTTAGAGGTCAGTAATAGCCTCATAAATGCTCATTCTTGTGGATTTTTTCTTTATCCTTATCACCCTTGACTTTTTTATGATCTTTGATACCTTCCTGGATATTCTTTTCTTGAATTTCCATGACTTTGGTCTTTTTGGTTCTCCTTCCTGCCCAAATTCTCTTTTTCAGTTGCCTTTTTTCTCATTATTCTTTTTTCATCCCCTATTTGTAGTACCTGGTGACAGTCCCTCTCACAAGAATGTCCTCCCAAGAACTAACCTAGGAATGAACCACAGTAGTCAGAGCCTACTCAAAACTATAGTTCATAAGCCCTCTCAAAATATTTACTACCATTCCTTTGGCTGTAGGACACCTAAATTCAAAACAAAAAGACATTTAACCTAATATCACAGTGAATTGAATAAGAAAAATACTCCCATGCACTCATAGGGTATATTCTTTAACAGGTTAACTCACCAAAGGGCACACAGACATAGAACATTTGTGACTAGGCAATAGACATAGAAGACAGACATTTAAGAAATATGTAGCCAGTGAAAAAAATGGGGAAAGAATTCATTCCATGAAACCATGTGACCAGGACACATGCATAGAGATCATACACATGGAGAAAAATGTAGTTAGGGAATACATGTAGTCAAAGCAAATCACAATCTGATTTTATAAGCTTGCTAAATACCTTTAATGGTGTCATCATGCTCTTGTCTTCTGGTTATAGCACTGGCTCTATTCAGAATCTCCATGAGTTATTACTGAGCTTTCCTCCATTTATATTCTTGTGGCTTTGGCTTTGGGCTCAGAGTTCCTATCTGCTAAGATGTAGTGACTAGAAAGCCACTCCCTGACAAAGGCAAATTTGTTAGTTTCTTTAATCAGTGATAGAGGCTATAAGCGACCACATTTAGCCAAGGGAAATTTTTTTAAAAATCAACCTGAACTAAGATTTAGTCCATTATTATTGTTGCTGTTATTAGGATGCCTGTATATGATGCTAATTAAAAGTCATAAGATGATTAACCTGATATAGAGTTATATAAATTATAACCATTTATAATGATTATTTAACCACTAGAGAGGATCCCATGTCTCTAAAACTCATTTTTGTATCTCTGGCCAAAATAATCCCCCAAGACCTATATACTAGCTAGAGTTACCCAAGACCTGTCATTTTTCAAATCCTCTTTTGTTGACAAATGAAGTTGAACAAGAATAAAGCCTAGGCAAAGGAGAAGATTTCTTGTCATCTATACTCCTGGAATGCATTTTGATCTTTATAATGTATATCTGTCAGCAAGATCAACAACAAAAGCCCTGTGACTTTTGTGATTTATTTGGGTGTTGTCCTGACTGCTTCTCCCTATCTAAGTGTTGCTGTCACTCATAGTTTTGCCCTTGACCTTCTTCTTTTTTCAGGCTACAAAATCTTCCCTGGGTGACCTTATTTATTTATTCTCTGGGGTTAGATTATTGTTTCTTCAAAGAGGATTCTAAAATCCATGCATTCAACTCAATTGAATGACAGTTGCTAGATGCTTGGAATGCATAGATAGTATTATTAATAATAGCTTCCATTTATATAGTTCTTTAAGATTTGAAAAGGGCCTTTTTGGGGAGCACTCTATGAGACTGATATTAAAAGTATTATCATCTCATTTTACCCTTTGAGGTTCTAACAGCTTAAGGAATTTCCCCAAGGTAACACAACTAATAAGTGGTAGGGCTAGGATTCAAATTCAAATCTCTATTGATTCCAAGTCCAATACCCAGAGGAACTTATATTTTCCCCTGGGTTTAAAGCCTATATTCTCCAACTTCGTGATAAACATCTCCCATCTAAAGCAGAGGTATCAAATTAGCTTCCCATCAGGAGCAAGTGACCTGCAAGATTCCTGAATAAGGTCTGAATCAAATTAAAATGTAATTCAGAAATGTTTAAATATAATTGATAAAAATATAATAGTTAACATAGATAGAGTTAATAGGTGACAGTGATTAAAGTACTGGCCTAAAGTCAGGGAGACTCATCTTCCTGAGTTCAAATCCAGACTCAGACACTTACTAGACACTAACTCAGACACTCACACATTCATTAGTGTGAGCCTGGGCAAGTTACTTAACCTTGTTTGCTTCAGTTTACTAATTTTAAAATGAGCTAGAGAAAAATTGGAGCAAACCATTCTAGTATCTCTGCCAAGAAAACCCCAAATGCAGTCATAAGGTGTTGGTCGTGACCAAAACAACTAAAAAAAAATTAAATAAAAAAATAACAACAACAAAATCAATACATAGAGGCAGAATCTATTTCTATTTGAACTTGATACCACTAAATTAAATCTTTCCAAAGCTCAAAATACCCCAAACTGAAATTATCATCTTCTTCGTTAAAACTGTCTCCCTTTTAACCTTTTTATTTTAAATTGAAGTTATCACAATATTATTAATGATTTTGTCTTAAAAACCACATTTTAAAAAATCTCTCCTCTTCCTCCTCCATCCACTAAGTCCTGTGGAATTCTGTTAATTTCCAAAACTTTATTATCTTTTTTACATGCTCTCTATTCACTCTGGCCCCCATAGTGATTTCCCAGAATCCTTTCTTATCCTCTTCAGTCCATTTTGCACATAACTGTCAAAGTAATCTTACTAATGTATAAGTAATAATATACATTATCATTAATAATGACAATAATAACCAATAATAATAGTTCATATTTTCCTAGTATTTTTAAGGACTGCAAAGATAATTTCCTGAAAATAATCCTGTGAGAAAAGTAGAGTATGGATTATTAACCTCATTTTACAAATCAGGAAATTCAATTTCACAAAGGGTTATTTGCCCAAGGTCACATGGCTAATGTTATAGCTGAGCTTTAAATTCAGGTCCAATGGTTTTTCTATTATACCATTCCATCTAAGTCAATCCTCTACCCCCAGACCTTTTGTCTAAAGAATAAAAAATAAATCCCTTATTCTGGCATTTAGAGTTACCTGTAATCTGACTCTAGCTTCCATCTCCTGCCTTCTTTCATATATTATGGTCATCTTCCTAATTGCTATGGTTATCTTCTAGAACAAAGGACAAACAACAACATATTACTCACCCATGTACACTCAGTGTTTCAGGCAAATTGAATATTAGTTAATTCTTGAATTACCCCTTATCATTTCCTAGTTTTATGCATTTATAAACACTGCCTCTCATATCTGGAATGTATTCCCTGCCTATTTCTGCCTGATGAAATCGTTCTTTTCTTTCTAGATTCAGTCCAGGTACTACTTCCTCTAAGAAATCTTGCTTGATTCCCACCCCCTTCCTTGCAGCTCTCTCTCCCAGCACATATGTGCCTAAAAGTATTTTCTCTTAAAAAATTCCTGGAGCATTTTGCCTGGATCTCTCTTTGTTCCCTATCATAATTGATTCTCCTTAAAAAATGATAAACAATAATCCTACCTTATAGCAAACAAGTCACATTGCTTCCAGGACAAGGCAAGGATTGGAATAATAGATGAAATGCTTGGTTTGAAGTCCAGATGAGTTCATACTCCTCTGAAACTTTCTAGCTGGGCTAATTTAAATTTCATGGTTTCTGTTTCCCCATCTGTGAAATAGGATTAATAGTAATATGTAATAGTTACCTTAAAAGTTATTGCAGGGACTCAAATTCTGTAAGAAAAATTTGCAAACATGCAAGTACTACATAAACACCTTTTTATTTTATTTTTTTGTCATCATTGTATCCCTACCACACAACATTATATAAACCTTTTATGTATTAGGTAGATAATTTGTTTAATTAAATCAAATTGAATTGGATAGTCTGTTGTTACTTCTAACTCAACATGTCCCAAAGTGAACTCATTATCTTCTCCCCCTCAGATTGGGCCTCCTTCCCAATTTAACAGATTTTTATTTGTGTTGCCACCTTTCTTTCAAATCTCCCAGGTAAGAAATCTTAATTGCCATCTTTAACTCTTCCACTTCTTTCCTCCTTTTTGGCTATTTCTCCAAGTCCCATTGTTTGTTTCTTTTGTAAGATAGTTGACCTCACTCCCCACCCCACCTTTACACTTTGAAAGGTTTCTCTTCACAGGTCCTTTCTTTCAATCCCTTCCTCAGTCCAGGTTCCCATTACCTCACACTTAGATTATTACAACAGCCCCCTGGCTGGCCTTCCTAACTCCAATTCATCCAGCTAAATTAAACATGCAATGACTCTGGATTTCTACTTCATTAAGTCCAAAATCCTCTGCTTAATATCAAAACCTTGGTAACCTATTCTCATCCCACATGTTCAGCTTTACCTTTATCTGTCTTCTCTGCTTATCTTCTGTATCACAAACTTTTAATTTATACTTTTTTGGTTCATTCATGGGTGTTACATGAATGCAGTGAAAACCCTCCCTCATAGGCAATATGGGAGTGTTGTTGTATGGCTTGAAGGGAGCTAAAATGGATGTCTATAGCTTCTTCTCCCCCCACTCTTCTCCAAGGAAGACTTTCTATCCTGACAGACCAAAAAAGCAGGAGGTTGAGGTTAGAAGTTTAGTCACTCTGCTCTCCTCAGAGAGAGGAATTATTTTTATTCCCTTAAAGATTGTTAATCTAAAGGACATGATTTGCATTTTCCAACTAAACTTTTTTGTCCCTTTTCATTATTGGAAGAAAGGAGGACCCCAAGATTTATGCTTAAGACTTACTCTTCCCACAAATGCCAGTTTCCCAGTGGACACAGCACATAGTAAAGAAACCTATTTACCCGAGTTGACAGCAAAACAGAAATCAGAGAAAGTGTATCTAGAAGAATATATGCCAGACACTACAGTTGAGGGATTCTTCCCATTGGGAGCTAGATAACTTAGCTCAATCAAGAGACAGAGTTCTAGATCTCAGCCATAGGGAAGTTCACAAGACCTGAATAGGAACCGTAGCTCTGCCATATTGGGGTTGGTTAGTGACTTTGGGCAAGGTGTTTGGGCCCCTGTTTCCTTAGCTGTAAACCAGAAGATCTAAGCTAGATAGCCTTTAAAATCCCTTCCAGTACTAAACCAATGAATTTAAGGTTGATGCTTCCATTTTCCTTAGGAGGGAAAAAAAGGATACTTTCTCATACATACTTAGTTGAGGAAGGTACAATGTTGCTTTTCCTAGGATTTGTTACTAAGATAAAGAAAGAGAAAGGAGAAAAATTGGCACAGAATTGGCAGAGGGGGTCTGCAGCAGAGGAGAGGGAGGTACCAAAAGTGGATAGAACGGAGGGTGAGAACTCCATCCTTGGAGCTTTCATGGCTTGGGGATTCACAAAGCTTCATGGTGTAGGTGAGCACTGGCAGAATGGTGTAACCTGGAAGATTACCTTGCAAGCTCTGGTGAATTAGACATTCAAGAGAGTTAAACTTGAGAATTTAAATTGAGAAGTCTGCACCTCCAGCCTCAGCAGCTCCCAGCTCTGCTTTCCTACACCGTATTTCCAAACACCCCCTGTCCACCTGAAGGCCAGGCTTCACTTGGAATGACCAATTTTTTCTCTGATATTCTTCTCTAAAGACAAATGGAATGGAAGCTGGCAAGCTTTGCCAACCTCCCATTTCAAACCAAACACAGAAAGAGAAATCACATTAGTTCTTAACTTGGAGACCTTGTAATTATGTCAAGAAAGTCTTGTCCTGATTGATCGTAACCAGGGAGTACAAGTTCTTCCCCCTCCCCTTCAGCCTCCTCACATTTCCCCACCTCCTTGGTGTAATGGCCCACAATGCACCAGGAACTCTTCCCCATAAATCCCCAAACTGCTTCCCCCATGTTTTCCTGACTAGAAAGTCCATGGGGAATCAGCTCCTGGCTCTTGCTTGCCCTTGTTGCTCTATGCTCTTGAGGCCCAGGGGGTTTTCAGCAGGAAGGCCACAGGGAATACAGAGACTCCTTTAATGTTGTTATTATTGTCGAGGTTTTTTTCCACCATGTCAGAAGTTCCATTCTCTTTTCCTTCCCCCTCCCCATTATAGGAGAGGGTGGAATCTATTACTCCTGACTCCAGAGTGGCCCAAAGGGCTGCTTATATTTTCCTCTCCCTAAGCCACACTTGTCTCCAAAGGATTCTTCACTTTACAGAGAGAAAAGGGAAAAAATGACAGAGGGAAAAAAGTGACAGACTCGGATCCAGGCTTCCTAGAAAGGAAACTTTCCTCTTTCTCCAGAGCCACTGAAGGCTATCCAATTAAAAATTTCTTGGAGAGTATGTATGGTACAGGGGAAAGGACAATGATTCTGGAGTTAAAGGTCCTGAAGTCAAGTCCCACCTCTGGTGATTTCCTTTAACAAGCCACTTATCCTCGTGGGGGTCTCAGTTTCCTCATCTGTACAATGAGGGCATTAGGCTATGGCCTCTGAAGTTCTAGATGTGATATGTACTTGAGTGATAGAAGTAGTATTGAATAGTGATGATGGACAGAATACTAGGAAAACCTTCAAATCCTGTCTCTGACACATAATTGTTGTTGTTCAGTAGTTTTCAGTAATATTCAACTCTTCATGACCCCATTTGGGGTTTTCCTGGCAAAGATACTAGAGTGGTTTGTCATTCCCTTCTACATCTCACTTTACAGATGAGGAAACTGAGGCAAATGGGGTTGAGTGATTTGCCCAATGTGCAACATTGTAGCTTCTTCACCAAAATATGGCTGAGAAAATATCCCTTTTTCCCCCTCCTAAGGAAAATGAAAGGATTAACCAAATTCATTGGTTTTGTACTGGATAGGACATTAGAGGCTGTTAGCTCAAATGTTCTGGTTTACAATAAGGAGACTGAGGCCCAATAGTCAATAGTCATCTGCCCAAAGTGGCAGAGCTAGGATTCCAATTCAGGTCCTGTGGTTGGTTCCAATCCAGTGTATCTTCCATCATGCATGGAAAGGACCTTCAAGTTCCTTTCCTGTCATAATTATTCTGTGATTCCTTGGCTATAGACAATATGTATTACCAAAATATGTGCAATATATAATAATATACTTATATATTATTTTATGCATAAAACAATACATAAATATGTTTCCAAAATATATTACCAAACGCTTTCAGATTTATAATAAAGAGCTAATGTTTACCTACTTTAAAGCTAATAAGTATCTGAGGCTGAGTTGAACTCAGGAAGATGAGGCTTTGAGGCTTTGGGTCCAGCTTATATCCAATGTGTCCTCTTGCTGACCCTCGCTGATACACAATATTTATCTGTGTAATGGTAGACAAGTCACCTAGACATTCTCAGAGCCTTCAGACCTCCTACCAATGTGCATCCCTGGATGAATTTCCACATGAGGAGCTAGGACTACAGTGGTTCACATTTATAAAGCATTAAGGTTTTAAAAGCTCTTCTAACAGCAACCCCATGAAGTAGATGGAACAAATTTTATTCCCATTTTATAGATGAAAAAATTGAGGCGGGACTAAAGTTAAGTAATTTGCCCAGGATTAAATAACTACCAAGCATCAGAGCTTTATTTGGATCTCTCTTCACTTCCAGGTATCATAATTATAATCTTGCATTTATATATTTTAATTCTTCAGAACATTTTAAAGCATGTCATTGTCAGACCTGGAAGATATCTTAGAAAGTGATCATCTAGTCCACCCATTACATAGATGAGAAAACTGCAATCTTGAGAAAAACTTGTGATTTCATATTATCCTCAAAAAGTTATATTAGATAGGATAGGAATTATTACTTTCATTTTTCAGATGAAGAAACTCAGCCTTAAAGAACTTCAATGGTTTGCCCAAAGCCTCACAGCAAAATCATGGCAAAACCAAGACTAGAAAGAAAGTCAGTTTTCAAACTCCAAGCTATTTCCTTTCAAGATCTCTGCCTTTTTTGAATTTTTTTTCTAGGAAAAAAAAAAAAAAAAAAAGGTTTACTCTATTTTGCATGTTATTGTTCAGCAGTTTTCAATCATGTCCTACTCTTGATGAGTCCATTTTGAGTTTTCCTGGCAAAAATACTGGAGTGATTAGCCATTTTCTTCTCCACATCATTCTTTTACAGATGGAGAAACTGAGGCAATGAGTCACCTTGCCCAGTGTAACGAGTTAGTAAATGTCTTATACCACTACTACATCTATCCACTACTTCATCTAAATTCCCCCCCTCCCTGATTTCTACCATTAGCTAGAAAGAAAACAATACAAGCAAAACTATACTTTTTGCTTATGAACACAATATATGTATATCCATACATACACACACGAGTATACATATTCTGGGATGGATTTCCCTCATTGCCCCCAGACACAATTTGTATAATCAACCTCTGGTTGGCTTACAGGATTTAGGTTGGAAGGGACACCATTTACAGGTATAAATAGGTGCAAAATTTGTGTAAATGCACAATAACAGTAGACCCCAGGGAAATCTAGTCTCAGAAACATGCTGTCTACTTAGCCAGATGCTCTTTAACGGCATAACTGGGCCAGGCTGTGGAACAAGGGAGTCTGTTTTCTAATCCTACAGCAGATAAGCGATCTCACTTTCCCTGCTATTTATTTTGATAAAATTGGCCGCTGATGATTAATGCATGAAGCGTTGGTGAGGTGGAGGCCACTGGATACTTTTTGAAACACCGCCTGATTTCCAGGAACAGGCAATGCCATTAATTATTGAACTGAACACAGACTGAGATTTGCCTGCTCAGAAACAAGAGGCACTGAAAAGACTTTCATATGTAAAGTTGCATCAAGGGAGCTAGGGGGTAGAATGCTTGGCTGGGCAGGATAGCTAGGTTTCTAGAGCCCTCCTGGAGCTGTTGCTAGTGGGAGCCCATCTCTGGCCTACCTTTCCCCCTGTGGCTATTCCAGAGATGCTAAGGGGTCAGAAGGAGAATGGAGTCTGCAAGAAGGTTAAAAAATAAAATCTATATAAAAAGGATCACTCCACGCAGGCACATCACTGAAATAAGGTCACTAAAATGAAAATGCTGCTTGGAGAAGGGGTAAAAACCCACACCTTGGTAGTTTCAGAAACAATCATAAAGGAAGAAAGTGGGGAAACTCAATGGGCTAAATACACTATCCAGGCTTTATTGATGAGGACAGTGTCTTATGTATATGGAAAGCCAGCCCTAATTTGCTTATAAATAATTGACTTCTCCCAGATCAAAATCTCTTGAGAGCCTCTCCGTTTATTCACAACAAGCCTGCTTCTGCCTACCGTGCAAATTAGGCCTTTTCAAACCTGTCTCGTCCCCACCCCGCCGTTATGAAGAGTGATCTTTTTTTTTTTCATCCCCTGTAATAACCTTCAACTAACCTTTAAACCGAGAGTGAATAATTTAAATCTTATTTTCATATCAATGGAGGAGTCAAGCCAAGCAATTATCTTTTATCTGTATACTCTGTCGTCAGAGCAGGGGCCATAATCAAGTTTTCCCAAGTGGGCCCAGATGAGAGAAGAGGTAGGAAGTGAGAGATGGTATCTGAAGACATTAACGCCACAATGAATTATTCAGTAATGAGTAGGGGATCTGTCATTCTCACCCCTCCTGATATAACCCTCCCCCCAATGCACACCCCCTGGCACACAGGTTCTCATGCACACACATCACACACATCACCAAATACATCCCTGGCACACTGGCTCTCACTCGAATACACACACATATGCACACACACACACACACACACACACACACACACACACACACATATTGATTTTACAGATGTAGTCTCACCCCTGTTCCGGGGCTGAGCTGGGACTCTCTGGATGGGGGCTGGGGAGAGGGACCACAGCTAAGCATGACAAATCGGCAGATCATCTGCTCAATTAGGACAGGAGAGCAGGTGCACCGGGGCTGCCTTTGTGGCACATGGCAGCCCGGTTGTGGGCCAAACAACAGGCTGATGGGAAACACCTAATTTGCGTGACAGTGATTTAGAGCAGCTCGCCATGATATTGCTAAAGGGGAAAGGGGAGGAAAAGGAAAGATCCAAGCATGAAGCTGTTTGGCAGGGTGGGGGTACTCAGGGAGGAGGGGAAGCTCGCAAAGGCTGAAATTCCCTATGGTACTCATTAAAATTCTACTTCTCGCATTTCTTTCCAGGGTCCCCCTGGACTGCCCATGATCATTTTTATTAATTCATAAAATATCGCACCAGTGATTGAGGCTGATGATTACCGGAGCCGACAAACACAAGGGCTGGTGAAATATTGCATGGCTCCAATCGGGGCCTCTTCGAGTAAAAACACAGACGTTGCATGAAATATTCATCCCTTTTCCCCTGGCCTTGGGCTGCAAAGGCAAACAGACAGGGCCAGGCTAGCCAGCTTGTCTGGGAAGATGAGGGAGGCCAGGATGGAGGCTGGGGCATGGAATGTACCTCCTTCCCATTTTGGCCGCCTCCCAGTGATCTCCCTTGCTAAGGCTGGAGCAATGCTAAAAGAAATTGCTCTGCTCCCATCTCCCAGTTAAAATTCAATAGGTGATTCATGGGGAAAAACAATCTCCAATCTGGGCTTTAAATTGGGTTCTCTGAAGAGGAGAGAAGGTAGTTTTGATCCTTTCACAGAAGACCAGAAGTTGGTGGGGGAGGGAGAGAAGGGAGGCACTAGTATGAATCCCAGTTCTGTTTAGACAAAGAGATTTTGACTTAAGTTCCCTTCTTTCAGTCTGTTAAAACCACTAAATGTGCTGATTCATCTTTTCCCACATCCCTGGACAGTTCTATTTTGCCTTGAGGTCCTATTAATAATCCCTTATACATCTTTTGCCTTTAATACTTTTCAGAATGACTTTTATTGCAAAATGAGTCCTGGAAACCTGGGCTTCAAGCCAGGATCTACTACTAATTAGTTGCCACTTCACCTGAGCCTCAGTTTCCCCGTCTGTTTAATTAAGGGATCAGTTTCCTCCCCATCTGTTTAATTAGGGGGCTGAGCCAGAAAAAAACCATATATTTACACTGTGCTAGTCTTATAATAATTCTATAATATCAGAAGTCTAGGTATTATTTAGCATCCCCCCCAATTTTACATTAGAAGAAACAAGCTAAATGTGATTAAGTGAGGACTTCTGGGGCAGGCTTTAGTTAGAGCAGAGTATATGGAAGACAGTAATAGGGGAAAAAGGCTGGAAGAGTAAGTTGGTGCCAGGCTATGGGTGGCTTTGAATGCTAAACAAAAAGCATTTGGATTTTACATGGAAGATAGTAGGGAATCATTGAAGATTTCAGAGAAGGAATGACATAACTACATATTTGTGTATTAATCGTGGATTAATCTGGTGAGCAATATGAAGGAGAGAGAAGAATAATGGGAAAACCTGTTAGGAAGACACTGCAATCATTTAGACTGGTGGTAATGAATACTAGTGCTAAGATATTGTTAGTAGAAATAGGAAACAGAAGCAATAGCACGACCTGCCACTGATTAGATATGGGAGGTGAGGAAGAGAGAAGAATCACAGAAAAGTCCAAGATCACAAGCATGAGAGATAGGGTGACACAGACAGAAATTCTGAAGTTGGAAGGTTGGGACAAAAATTATAACTTTGACTTCACATTAGCTAGACTGAAGATGGATCTGAGATATTTGTAGAAAGCCTTCCAATAATCCTTGGAGATGGGTAAAGCATGAATACACATCTTTTATTTTTCCAACAAGCATTATTTATTTGTTTGCTTTTTTTAGGTTATATATGTACATTCATTTTTAACATATTTCCATATGAGTCATATTGGGAAAGAAAAATCAGAATGAAAGGGAAAAACCTCAAGAAGAAGAAAAAACAGAAGAAAGAGAAAAGTAAAAAAATATGTTTCAATCTGCATTCAGTCTCCATAGTTCTCTCTCTAAATCATATAGCATTTTTCATCCAGAGTTTATTGGAATTACTTTAGATCACTGAATTGTGAGAAGAGCCACATGTATCACAAGTTGATCACACAATCATGTCATTGTGTAATACAATGTATTCCTGATTCTGCTCACTTCATTCAGCATCAGTTCATGTAAATCTTTCCAGGCTTTTCTGAAGTCATCCTGTTCATTTTTTTTGGTAGAATAGTAAGATTGCTTTCATATACCATAACTTATTCAGACATCCATTCATTTTTGTTTTTTTTGACATCGCAAATATGGGTTCTTTTCCCTCTTTTATTATTTCTTTGGGATACAGACCCAATAGTAGCACTGCTGGATCAAAGCATACAGTTTTATAGCCCTTTTGGCATATGAACACCCCCATCTTAAAGATAATAAAACGGAGGCAAAAAAGAAATGACTTTGTTTAAGTCTACCCAATTAGTTAGTGACAGAGAAAGAGCTCGGGGTTTTCTAGGATCATGAGTCCTGATGCGTTTCTTGCCACTGGATCCACATGGCTCCAGGAGAGAAAGTAAAGGCAGATGATTTTGCTCATCCTTTTTTTTTTTTACTCAAATCCAATTCACTTGATGTCATGGCATCATCTTCCTGTTATTATGGTCCTCCTCAAGAACAAAAGACCAACAACCAAGACTACACCTGGTCCACTTGTAAGTGCTTCAGAGAAGATCTAGACCTATTTAAGGTCACCTTCTCCCCTTCTATCCTATTTCTGTTGATTATTACATATTATTCCTTGGAAAAGTGAGTGTACTTTTTGAGAGAAATGAAAGGTTGGAACAAGTGACTTTTAAGATAACTTAGGGTTGAAAATTCCATCTTAAGGTCCCATAAATGCAGCCCTATCTTTTCTGCCAGTTGAGAAAATTAAAAAAAAAAAAATCAGCCTGTAGCAAATAGACTCAAAGTCCTATATAAATCCTTTCTAAAATCTGGGGTAGAAAGAAGTAGGACTTATTTTTGTTTCTAAGGCCTATCTTCTAATTTATTTTTGGCCCTAGGCATGGAAACACATACTAATTTGCACAAATAGATGAAATATGGTAGAGCCTATGTAGAAAATAACAATAATATCCCAAACTTTGGTGAGATTTACTGTGTGGGTGTTAAAGGCAAAAATGAATTTCTTTAAGCCATCTATTAAGTTTATTAACCCATTTATACCTCAAGTTTTCTATCAGAGCACACTTTTATGCTCCTGGCTGTTTGGTTCTAAATGGATTCCAATGACAATACAAAGTCTCAAGCCTAAAAAAACACCTTGAGGTGGCTCTTTGTTTCAGAAGTTTATTTTCATTCCTAATGGTTATAGTTCCACCCCATGTCCTCTAGCTTTGATGGCAATTTCCCTATAGTATGCTATGAAGCTACCAATTGTAGATAGCTTTAGGACCAAGTGAATTAAAGAGGCATCTTCACTCCTTCTCCTTTCTTCTTTTTACTGATACTTTTTTAAACATCACAGTCATTTATGATTGTACCAATGCCTTTACTTAGTCTCTGTCTTGTAACACAAAAGATAAAGCCAAGCCATCTTATATAGACATCAAGTCTGACATCCTTTTCTACATTTTGTCTCTAGAGTTCCCTATCTACCAGAGAAAAGAAGGTATGTTTCATCAACTAGAAACTATTAGCCCTTTCTATTATGTGCTCTCTAAGCTTGAGCTCATTTTCCCTCATATTCTATGTAGCAGTGGGAAAATGTGTCAGATTTTTTTTGGGGGGAAAGGGATGTTTAATACCAATTATTCTTAGTGTGTCATCTTTCTGAATGTTCTTAATACGTCTTAAATGTTCTCTTATAGCAACCATTCTTAATATAACCTTTCTAAAAACTAAGTAAGGCTAACTGAGGAAATGATTCTGAACTGATAACCTTGGGGTCCACCAGTGGGGGCTCCAGCAAATGGGATTGAAGAGACATTCCTACTTACTAAGAAGTATCCTATGTGTGTGTGTGTGTGTGTGTGTGTGTGTGTGTGTGTGTGTGTGTGTGGTGGGGAGGGCTGAAAAAGCTAGTCAAGTTCTGAGGATTTAACTTATGGTAGTAGGACTTAGGATAAGGACACTGGAGATTACACAGGCTACTCTTTATCAATATTTGTTAAAAATCTAGGTAAATTATATCTACAGAATTTCACTCATCTACCAGTTTTAGTAAACTTTCCAGAAAAGAAAATGAAGTTTGATTGACATGATTTGTTATTAATGATATCCTGGTTCCCAGAAGATCTAGAAAAAGGAAACCAGTATAGAAAAATAGAAAGGGCATATTTCTAAGAATTTACAAAAGACATAGGCATCTCCTCTGCCAGGACTTGCTTGTTACCTGACCTAAAATTCCTTCAGACCTATTCCCAAAAGGTTCCCACTTATTGGCATCCAATATAATTCACATGGTTGTCATGTTGGCTACCTAATTGTATAGAAACAATTGTGATATAGTGGAAGGATACGGATTTAGAGCTATTAGGCTTACCAATCTGACATTTATAAGTGTGTTACTATGTATCTATTGCTTAGTCACTTTGTAAGCCTCAGTTTCTCCAAATTTCAAATAGAGACAATGATTTTTGCATTATTTTTTCACAAAGTTGTGAGGAAAGCACTTTGTACAACTTTAAGGCTCTTATTCTCTGTTAGATTATAAACTTTTTAGGACTTTGTATCTCTAGAGTATAGTGGAGTACCTGACACATTGTTGTTATTTTTTAGTTGTATTCAACTCTTCATGACTCCATTTGGGGGCTTTCTCAGCAGATATACTGGAGTGATTTGCCATTTCCTTCTCCATCTCATTTTACAGATGAGGAAATTGAGGCAAACAGAATTGCTAGAGTCACATAGTAATGGTATATTGGAATACTATTGTTCTATAAGACTTGATGACCAGGCCAATTTCAGAAAAACCTAGCAAGACTTAAATGAATTGATGCTGAGTAAAGTAAGCAGAACCAGGAAAAAAAGCAAGTAACTCAGTAACAGTATCATCTTTGATAGACTTAGCTCTTCTCAGCAATACAATGATCCAAAACAATTCCAATAGACTTGGGATGGAAAATGCCAACTGCTCTCAGAGAAAGATTGAAGCATACTGTTTTCACTTTTTTATTGTTTTTTTTTTCTTTCTCATAGTTTTTTTTCCCCTTTTGTTTTGATTTTCTTTCCCGACATGACTCATATGGAAATATGTCTGAAAAGAAGGAAGGAAGGAAGGAAGGAAAGAAGGAAGGAAGGAAGGAAGGAAGGAAGGAAGGAAGGAAGGAAGGAAGGAAGGAAGGAAGGAAGGAAGGAAGGAAGGAAGGAAGGAAGGAAGGAAGGAAGGAAAGAAGGAAGGAAAGAAGGAAGGAAGGAAGGAAGGAAGGAAGGAAGGAAGGAAGGAGGAGAGAAGAGAGAAAGAAAAAGAAAAATTCAAACCCTAAGGAAAAGAAAGCTTATAGAACTGGTCTTACTCTGCATTGGGAGAAGGATTTTCCTCATTTCCTCCCAATGAAATTATATGTATGATCTAAAAATAAAAGGGTATAAATGGCAGACTAAAAGATTACTTTCAGCAGCATTAGGATTGTAACTTCCAGGACCTTTAGGAGGTTAGCCAAGTTTTTCTTTGTTCTCTCTCATGTCCCAATTCTGTGACCCTCTGTTCACTCTAAGCCAACTATTATCCCCAAAGTGACTTCCAACAACCCTAAGTTGTCTACTCTTTCATCCAGACAAAACCTGATCTCTCTCTCACCCTCACTGACACTACACATGTCCAATTATTCATATTCCTCCCTAACTTCAATAAAAAGTTCTGTTCTTTAGTAGGAAAAGTCTCAGCTAAGTATTTCAGTAAAATCAGCCTACTGCTAGTACCATAAAGTCCACAGCAGACATTTAAATCATGATCAATTGAATATGTGAAATTTTGTTTTGAAAAAACTTCCTAATAGAGTCATCCAAAAATATAATGGGTTAATTGGAAATACAGAATATAGAATAACAATCCAATATTAAAAATTGAAAATGCTGAAGCATAATTATATCTAATATTAAAAATTAATTTATTAACATATACTCAGTTCCTTATCCAGAGAAGGGAAATTGAATAGGAAAATTTAAGCCAATTGTTCCCCTCTGCAAAGAACCAGCCATAGTTCCTGAATTATTCCTGTTAACATGATTGTCATGGTTGTTATTATCATTATAATTATCTCACATTTCTATAGAGCTGTTAAGTTTACAGAGTGCTTTCCTCACAACCACCTTATAAGGGAGTGATGCAAATATTATCTCTTGGACTTGGAGTCATAAAGATCTGGCCTAGACACTTAGTAGCTATAATGACCTGAGGAGATCACATAATCTTTCCCAGTCTCCTTTCTCTGATCTGTAAAATGGGGATAATAATAGCAGCTACTTCCCAGGATTATTATAAGGATCAAATGAGTTAATATGTCTCACTCACTCATGTCTGCACTCTGTCTGGACCCCTTTTTCTCCTTAGGTTCTACATTACCACTTTGGGAAACTTTTGTCCTATGGCCATCCTTTTCAGGACTGCCATTTTGTGGAAGAATTCCAGCTGTGTTTCATCTCACTCATGGCGACTCTCTCTAAACCTTCTCCTTCTTCTCTGTTGCCCAGACAGAAATCTGGAAAGAAGACTGGATTAGAACTTAAAATACCTGCATTCTAATTCTGTCAGTTATCTTTAGTTTTACCTCTGCTGCTTGTTTTACCTATGGAAATTCTACCACTTCTTTGGATCTCAATTTATCACCAAAACTAGGAAAGGGAAAGGACGGTATCAACTAGGTGATGAACAAGGTTAATTCATTCTAAAATGATGTGCTCTTGTGATTATAATATAGCTAGGAAGGCAAGATATACAAACATAAGAACATAGAAATATGTAGGAAATATAAATCTTTTTTTATCCTGGTACTCAGTAATGAAGGGTTGAGGAGAAATATTTTTATCTCCTCTTATCTAAAGAAGAAGGGTTCTTCAAATCATATGAATAATTCCATCAACTGGCCCCGGAGGAATCACAGTGGACTGAGAAGCAGCAGGGAAGAGAGTAGGATGCTTTTCCAAGGCTATAGACCCATGGGAGGCATCGGCTTGAGACGAGAACCCAGGTGATGGGAAAGAGAGAACATTAGACTGTGAAGTCACCTTGACAAAAAATGGAATTGGGGAGAGATCTTGGGGGTGTGGATACTACAGAGTTCTAACAAAGAATAGGTAACTATGGGCTGAGAACTATGGACAAGAGAGGTTTTAGAGAAGATGGTGGGAATTGATCTAGGTTTCTGATGTATAAAGAAATTGGAAAGCTATAGGAAGCCCTGTTGAAGTGGATTGGAAATGGATGGAAAGGATTATGACAAGGAGCTGGAATAGAGCGTGACTACTCAGTGACATCTACTGGGACATTCAAGAGGTATGAAGTACATGAAAGGTGCTGCTGTTCAGACCATATAAGGTATAGAGGAAATCACTGAAGTAACACTTGGGCACCCCCAATGGAGCTTTACTTTAAGTAACATTGGGGGAGGGTTGCTTCTTGATGGACATTATTATCTTCTATAGGGTTTGTTATGAGTACCATTTGCTTCTCTAAACAGATAAATAAATCTGTTCATGCCTTGATTCTTGTGAACCTTTGTGCTTTCAAGATAAGTCAATAACTATGACTGAGGGTATCAGATATTGAGTTTCCTAGATTGTCTATATGTGGGCAAGGAACAAAGTGAAGTCACCCAAAGTGTCCCCCAATGTCAGAGAAGCCTCTGAAGCAAAGGCTATAAAGTTAGTAGTAAAGTCAGGAGTGCATAAGTACCAAATGAATAGTCACAGAACCATAGAATGCTATCTGGAAAAAGGAACTCAGAATATATCTAGTACTACTCATACCTGAACAAGAATCCCCTTCCAGCATATGCTCAGACAGTTTTTATAAATCTCAAATGTAGAGGCACCCGCTTCTATCTTGGGATGGCTCTAATCCTTAAGAAGAATTTACTTATATTGACCCTAAATTTATTACTTCATAATTTCTCCCTTTTGCTTTTACTTCTGTATTCTGTGGATAGGTGAAAAATTCTAATCTATTTTCTACATAATATCCTCCAAATTTTTGAAAATGAATATCATGTCCTCAACCTTGGCTCCCCCCACTATAATCCAGTTTTCTCTTTCAAAGGCTAAAAATTCTAAGTAATTTTAACTGATCCTTGCATGTCATGCACTCAAGATTAGGGTACTATGGAAAAAACTCCCTTCTTCTGGATATGTTACAATACATCAATATTCTTCCTAAAACGGACATTATAGCCATTTTGTTCTTGGTCAGCCATTTTCAGTTGTATGAGTTTTCCTTGGTAACATAGCAGTGGTACAAGACTGGTTTGCCATTTCCTTCTCCAGTTCATTTTACAGATGAAGAAACTAAAGCAAACATTTAGTGACTTGACTAGGGTCACACAGCTAGTAAATGTCTGAGGCCAGATTTGAACTCTAGAAAGGCCTGACTCCAGGCCCTGCACTCTATTCATTGTGCTACCTAGCACAATTTCATAGGAATTGTGAGAAGGTACAACAAATCAGAGCTGGCTGAGGTAGGAAGGAAAGACTTTATAGATTAGATTAGACAGTAAGTTCCTTCAGGACAGGGACCATCTTTTGCTTCCTTTTGTATTTCCAGCATTTAGCACAGTACCTGGGAGGTTAATAATGTTTATTGATTTGATTGGTTGATAGTGAAGGGCAGATTGTGAAGTATAAGTACAATTCAAATAGGTAAAAAGTAGCATCAGTGCAAATGGGAATAGCATAAATAAAATTCCAAGCCAGAAATGTACCTAATATCTTTAAACCAAGGAGGTTCCCCTTTACCCAGGAGATAAAAGAATTAGGTTTAACATGACCTTAGAGGAAGCATAGGATCATTTCCTTAGTTTCCCCTCCTATAATACTTCCACTGTCTCTCCCACTGCAGATAATAATACTCCTTGTGGTGACTATACTTCTCAAGTATGTCCAAATTGTGTTCACACACCATCCTGAAGCAAAACCAGAGTTCCACTTAGAAGCTGTCACCATAGAGACGGCATAACACTTTTTACTAAGCACATGGAAAGTGAAGAAATATGATTTTCATATTCGCCCAGGGTTTTTTCCTGGCAGGGCTGACAAGCAGGCTTCAGAATGCCAGGGTTGGGTTGGTGATGTTGGGTCCAGTTGGAAATGCTTCCAACTTGGAAAGAGAAAGCAAGATTCTCAGCATTCTTAATTAGTACAGCTTCCTGGCCAAGCCCAGGGTATCTTCCCAAATTAAAAGGAACGACCAGTTTGGGTGGGTAGGGCATCTTAGTATTTGGCAAGCCAAAGGGAGAGGATGGCTCTTCTAAGAATGAGCATGATACAGTGACAAGATCACTGGATTTGGAATCAGAGGTTGTTATAGAGTCATTTTTTAGCAGAGATAATGGAGTAGTTTGCCATTTCCTTCTTCAGATCATTTTTACAGATGAAGAAACCGGGCAGTAATTTGTCAAGGATCACACAACTAGCAAGTATCTGCAGCTAGATTTGAACTCACCAAGATGAGTCTTCCTAAAGCCACTATCCACTGCCACTGTCTTTTACTGCTATCTTTGTGACTTTGGACAGGGCCTTTAACTTTTTGGAATCTCGGTTTCCTCATTTGTAAAATGAGATGATATAAAATAAGGTTTTTTTTTTAAGCTCTGATCTATGATTATTTGACCCCTCTGACCACTTTCAGTTTCCATGTCCTCCTACCATTTTATAGAAAGGCTTCAGAGATAACAACATTTTGACATTGGTTTGGAAGAAGCAAACTACAGATCCCAAGTGAAAGTTGAATTTTTCTACAAATATTGTTTATTTAAATAACAATTTTTCAAAATACTGTTCTCACTGGTGAAAAAGTATTATATTATTGAATGCCCTGAAGCATCCTACAGGCTTTCCAAGTGGTTCAGGGAGCTCTATAAAAGAGGATAATAAACAGCTATAAAAAGAAAGGCTGGGCTACGTGTCGGGAAGACTCTACCGTCAAATGCTAAACATCTTCATGTAATCTTTCCACTTAAACCAATGATTAAACAGATTAAACAGATGATTAAACAAATAAAGATTAATGAAACAAGTAAAGTAATCCAATCTTTATGGGTGTATAAACGGATGATTCAAGACAATATTAGAACAAATTGTCTAAAACTAATCGCAAATGCGTCAAGTTCCTTCCAACAGCTTTTGTTGTATTCTCACTTGGATGTAATCAAAACATTTGTTTAAACTAAGATGGATATGAAGAGCTAAGATGTCAGTTTCTTGAAATAAGGAAAAAACACCAAGAAAACTACAAAAGACAACCTCTTTTTAAAAAAAGGAGATTGGCACAATAAATTATACTGTATGAGTTTGAAATCTGTGATCATACCCACAGGGGCCCAGCCAGAGTTTTTACTCAGCTCTATCTGCTTTAAAAAAAAAAAAAAAAAAAAAAAAAAAATAGATAAAGGGATTGATAAAGTAATGAGCTTAGAACAAGACTGAAGTCAGGAATGTCTTTACTGATTAAGAGAACAAACTTATCAAGAATCCAAAAGCATATGAGAAGGTTGTTTCCTACTTAATACAGAATCATTAAACTTTTGAGCTGGAAGAGATCATTGGGTTTAGGAATCTTCCACAAGATCCCCAACAAAGACTATCTACTCCCTACTTAAAGGCCTTTAGTGATGGGGGACCCATTGTCTCCCCATGCAGCCCATTGTATTTTTGGACAATTCTGTCTCCCCACAACTTCTACCCATTTCTGAGACATATCAAAACACGTCTAATGCCCCTTTCATGTGTTAACTCTTCAAATGCTTGAAGTCTTGAGAGTATGTCTTTCCTCGGACTTTTTCACATCCTTAATGTGGCTAGCTCCTTCAAACAATCCTCATGGGTTATGGTTTTTCAAGTTCACCCTCCAAGATGGCACAATGGGAAAGCGCCTTGGCCATGAAGTCAAGAAGACTTCCAATGCTTAACTCAGTCCCTGGCATATAGAAGGCATTTAATAAATGTTTACTGATGGATTTAAGTTCAAATCCTACTTTGGTAATGTTTTATCTTGGTGACCATGGCCAAGGCATTTAACCTCTCAGCTTTAGTTTCCTCTATGGTTAAATGGGGATATCTCCCTGACAGGGCTGTTGTGAAGATCAAACGAGGTAATATGTACAATGCCTTGCAAATATTAAAGTACTATATAAATGTTTTTTTTTTAACCAGTAGTAGTTATTAATAAGTGATATCCAGAACAGAATATAATATTCCCAGATTTGTTCTGCCTTAGACCAAAGTACTTAGAGAGTCTCACCATTTTTATTCTATATATTATACTTCCATAAATGCAATAAAAATATATATTACCAAGAAAAAAAAAAAGCATGAACAAGAAAGAAAAGCTGGCTATGTGGAGAAAGTGAGGGAAAACCAATAGCTAGCCATGGTGCTTCCTAACTAGCCTTGAAATATAAAGAAAGAGAAGCAAGTTCTCAGTACATGGGCTCAATTCCCCTGTGATGAATTTATGGGAGATCATAGACAAGAGTCCCATGGCATAGGCATACATAAATGGGTTGTAAACTGCTTCATTGGAGGCAATATTCACATCAATGGAATCTCAAATCTATTCATGAATTTGAATACTGTGATCATAGAATAGATAGAAAAGACCTAAAAGATGATCTCCTCCAACTCTTATCTGAAGCATAAACTACTGGATCATCCCTGACAAGTCATTTTCAACTCCTACTTGAATACCTCCAGTGACACAGAACACGTTACCTTCTGAGACAGCATACACCTTTCCTGAAGAGCTCTCATTGAAAGAGGATTCTTTCTTATTTTAAGCTAAGATTTACCTCCCTGTAATTTTTATGAATTGATCTAGTATAAGTTCCTTCCATCTGATAACCCTTCAAATATGTGAAAAAAGAGATCATTCTTCAACCTGACCCCAAAGCCTTCCACTAACCTTACTGATTTGTTTTTAAATTGTAGATTTTATTTGTGAATGATATCTGATTCAACCATCATTTATGCTACAAGGCAAGTTTAGACAAAAAGCTCTCCACAAAATCCTTCCACATTGATTCAGGACAGATAGACATTCCCACTTGTTATGGGAGGTGCTTTGTAAAAAGGGCTTTATAAGAAATGCAGTTAAATTGCCTGTCAGAGTTGAATCTGAATTTATTTTTAAGATACCTCAAAGGTGGAAATATCTCAAAAGAATGTAAAAGAGCATGAATAGAATTATGAACAACACCTTTAAAAAGCCACCAAGAAGACTTGTGTGTTGACCCATGAGCCTACTTAAAAAAAAAAAATTGTAAAATTTTTTTAAGAATGATCTTTGTACATATTAAGGATAGCCTTGATTAAAAAAAATTAGCAGAAATGAAAAAATAAGTTTTCAGTGATGATTTTCTATAACAGAACATGTCTTAGGATAACAAATCATAGATCATAAAGTTAGAGAGAGAAAGGTTCTCAGAAGTTGATAAATCCCACCTCCCTCATATTACAGATGAGGCAATAAAGTTACAGGTGATCTAAAGGGCAATAAAACACATATTTGGGTTTAAAGGAGTTGTATCATATTACTAGCAAGGATGTTCACCAAATAATCAATACATCAGCAAATAATTATGAAGTATCTATTATGCTAGGTGCTGGGAATGCAACTACAGTGAATGAAACAAGCCCCATTTGTAAAGAGCTTGCATTCTAATGGGGAGACTATATACAAGGATGTACACATATTTATACACACATATATGTATACACATACATATATATATTATAATATGATATAAAATGAATAAATGCAGAGTAGTTAAATACAAGATGGTTTCAAAGAAAGGGCCCTAGTAGTTGAAGACATCAGGAAAGATGTTATGGAGAAGATGGTACTTGAATTCCATCTCTAAGGAACAGAAGAAGGGAATTCCAGGAATGAGAGTCACTCAATGCAAAAGATGAGAGATGGGACCTGGAGTGGGTGTATGAGAAACAGGGAAAAGATCAATCTGGATGAACTGCAGAGTGCTAGAGGGAGATTAATATCCAAGAAGACTAGATAAATAAGTTAGTCTTATTATGAACAACTTTAAATGATAGTTTTCTGTATTGAAGGGTGGGGAAGGAAGAAGGAAGGGAAGCAGTTCAGAACCTAACAAAACATTAAATTTAAAGCAAATTTAACAGAAGAATTTCTATTTCATTCTAGAGGCTCTAGGCAACCACTGGAATTGAAAGAAGAGAGAAACATGGTCAGATCTTCACTAAAACAAAATAAAAAACACACAAAAAGAACACTGGGTCTGGAGTAATGAAGAACTGAGTTTAAATCTAGCCTCAGATACTAGCTGTGTGACCCTGGGAAGGGGTTCAACTGTCTCAGTTTCCTCATCTATAAAATGGGGGAATAATAGCACCAACCTCTAAGGATTGTTGTGAGGATCAAATAAGATAATATTTATAAAGTACCTGATACATATTAAACACTTTAAAAAGCTTCCTTCCTTCCTTCCTTCCTTCCTTCCTTCCTTCCTTCCTTCCTTCCTTCCTTCCTCCCTTCCTTCCTTCTTCCCTTCCTTCCTTCCTTCCTTCTTGCCTTCCTTCCTTCCTTCCTTCTTCCCTTCCTTCCTTCCTTCTTCCCTTCCTTCCTTCCTTCCTTCCTTCCTTCCTTCCTTCCTTCTATCCTTCTTTCCTTCCTTCCTTCTATCCTTCTTTCCTTCCTTCCTTCTTTCCTTCCTTCCTTCTTTCCTTCCTTCCTTCTTTCCTTCCTTCCTTCTTCCCTTCCTTCCTTCCTTCTTCCCTTCCTTCCTTCCTTCCTTCCTTCCTTCCTTCCTTCCTTCCTTCCTTCCTTCCTTCCTTCCTTCCTTCTTCCCTTCTTCCCTTCCTTCCTTCCTTCCTTCCTTCCTTCCTTCCTTCCTTCCTTCCTTCCTTCCTTCCTTCCTTCCTTCCTTCTTCCTTCCTTCCTTCCTTCCTTCCTTCCCTATAGGAAATTGATGAAGTTTGTTTTTCATGTTTCTTCCACCTTTATTTTCCATGTTCTCATATACTTATTTCATCATTCTGGACCATTTCACGCACTAATACCCCACCCCACCCCCACCAAGATACAGTATCTTTATTCTGCTGATCTCTTTGCCAAGACTATCACTCACTACTACCTACATTGTGGCAACACTCCATGATTTATACTTCCCTCCTTTTTCCTCATCAAAAGTCTTTCTATTCTATGACTATCATCCATTCTTTTATGGCTCTAGTCTCATGATTCATACCCAAACATAGTTTATCATTGACTTCCTAGAGACAATACTCTCATCAAAGGACAAATTGATGGTGGCAATCCTAATTATACTGATAGGTCTAAATGAAAGCTATTTGGAGGCAATATTCCTTAAATCACATTAGGTAAACAGGGGTCTACTTGGCTTCAGTATAAGGGCAGCTCTGGCTAATTTTGTCAGTAAGAGAGAGTTGTTAATTCATCCTCTTTGATTTCAAAACCACCACACCAGAGGATAGTGGATCTTCACATTTTGGCCTTCAAGTAAATAAATAAGAAAGTCCAAACATTAAAAGGTCAAACTCCTTCAGACTATAAACTCCTCATCTTCAGTCTGTTCAGCTGAATTGCATCAATGTAAATACATCATAACTGTATCCACTGCGTTAACTCCTCAGCCCAAGATTCTGTCCCTGGTAGGGATCAAAGGGAGAGTTTGACATTAAGAACAAAAGTTGGGGATCAGACTCAAACACCCCAAACTTTCTTTGAATAACTTGAGAGGCAACATGGAGTAGAAGACAGAATATGGAACCTTGAACCAGGCCATCTGGCTTGGAATCCCACCACCTCAGATACCTGATACATGACACATGCTCATAGGAAATCACCTGATCTTCCAGAGACTCAAGTTATTCACTTAAAAGATCATAGATGTAAAGCTAGGACTTAACAAATGAGGAAATTGAGGAAGACAATGGCTGAGTGACTTGTCTAAAGTCATACAGCAGGTAACTCCGAGGTATGATCTGAACTCGGGTCTTCCTGACTGCAGATCCAGTGCCTTATCCACTAGTTCAAGCAACCTTTCAGGTTGCAGATAATAATGCCTACCTCAAAGGATTGTTTGAGTTACAGTATTATATAAGCATGAAGAGTTATTATCAGTATTCATTGTCAGGAAATTTTCTTGCACCTTTCTTTATTCTCTTGATTAATTTCTCATAATGATGAAAACAAATGAATAGCAAAGGACCGTATTCATATATAATAGATGGTTGGACCTAGAAGGAACATTAGAAATGATCCATCATAGATGGAGATTGAAGAGCATGATAGCCATCCAACTATTTGAAAGTCTGTGATAAAGAGGAGAAAATAGATTTGTTATTGGCTGGGGAGGGAAGAATGAGGAACAGTAGATGAAAAATGCAAAGAAGTATTTTAGGTTCAGTGTAAGGGGGAAAATCACCTTCCTAACAATCAGAAGTATATAAACATTGGGGAGGGGTTTCATGGGAATTCAGTGGGCTCCTATTCTCTGGAAGTCTTTAATCAGAGGCTAGATGATCATTTATCAGAGACAGTGTCCCTATTCTTGCCTAATTTCAGGTTGTACTAGATGGTCTTGGAGCTTCCTTTTAACCTGGATTCTGAGATCTTGTCTAAATCATTCATTTGTCAGTGAAAGAAACTAACTCCTTCAGGTCCCTTCCAACTAATTTTCAATCTATGGTCCTATGAGTCAAGCATTTATTATCTATTGTGTATTAGATACTATAGTAATCCTAGGGATAAATGGATGGATGGATAGATGGATAGATACATAGGTACATAGATGATAGATAGGTATATATATATATACATATATATATATATGTATATATATATATGTATATATATATATATATATATATATACATACATACACACATGAATAATTAGATGCGGAGACTATGTGAAATACAAAGGAATTTCAGAGAAGAGACAAGAACATCTGAGAGGAGCAAGAAAGATCTTGAGCAAAAAGTGGCACTTCAGCTGAAATTTGAATGGTGCTAGAGATTCTAAGAGCTATAGAGGTGAGCAGGTGTATTTGAAGCCTAGGAAACAGGTGAGAGAAGGAATGTCAAGTGTGAGGGACAGTGAGTAGGCCACATTGGCCAGAACTTCAAGTGTGTGAAAAGGGCAATGATGTATTATAAGTCTGGAAACTGTGGCCAGGTAGTGAAGGGCTATTATTGATAAACAGAGGAGTGTGTATTTCATCCCAAAGACAAGAGAACCAATGGAGTTTATTGAGCACAAGAGTCAGAATAACTCTTTAGTTGTTCAGTTGTTTTTCAGTCATGTCTGACTCTTCATGACTCTAATTGGGGTTTTCATGACAAGGATACTAGAGTAGTTTGTCATTTCCTTCTCCAGTTTACAGATGAGGAAACTAGGAAAATAGTGTTAAGGGACTTGCCCAGGATCAAGACTGCATTTGAACTGAAGTCTTTCTGACTCCAGGTCCGGTACTCTATTCAATGAACCACCTAGCTGCCTCTGAATACCTAAAGCAATGTTGTAGGGAATGGATTAAAGAAGGGAGAAAATAAAGGCAGGAAAACAATCAGGAAGCTATTACAATTACAATGGTGCAAAGAAACAAGAGCCTACACTACAGGGATGATTCAATGTGACAGATACACACGAATCTACACATGAAGTGATTAAATATGTGGGAGAGTGAAGAGTCAAGGATGACACTTAAGTGAAATGAATGGAAGGGAACAGTCATTTATTAAGCACATACTATGTGCCAGGCACTATGCTAAATGCCTTATAAACATTATCTTATTTGATCCTTACAACAACCCTATGAGGTGGGTGCTATTACAATCTCTACTTTACAATTGAGTAAACTGAGGTAGACTGATGACACACAGCTAGTAAGTATATGAGGTCAAATTTGAACTCTGATCTTTCTGACTCCAGGTCTAGTGCTCTACCTACTGTGTCACCCAGCTGCCTTCTATTAGCCCAATGCCACTTATTAGTGAGTTAGGGTAGAGCCCAAGCCTGCTCACTCCTTTCTACTACATTGCACCGAGGAGCATTTCTCCCTTCTAATAAATCCTTCAACATTTGACTAATCCCATTTCTCCAGCAAAACCTTGTGCCAAACTGTTGCTGTGCCTTTTCCCTCAAAACACCATGCTCCTACCACACTTTGCAATCATTCGTTTGCTGTCCTAAAATTACTGCAGCCTCATTTGCTTATTTTAGCTACAATAGGCTGGAAATTTGCGCTCAGCATGTACTAGCTGCCAAAAGCCAAAATCTATCCCCAGACACGTTTATCTTTAAGCAGGGGCCATGGAGTGCATGGAAGTTGCAGCCAGATTTTAAAAATAAATAAATAAATAAACCAGGGCAGAAATTTTTTCAAAGCTCCCAGCTTCTCTGTGTTTCCTGGGTCACTAGAGAAGTTACTTATAGTATGGATTTTTCTTTTCCTGCAAACCAAGAAGCAAATCAGGTATCTGTACAACAATTCTCATTTCTGCCATAGGTCCTTTGTTATACACTGAAGAGGCGGTATTGGGCCTTATCATATTTGAGTCTGGATCAAATGATGTCCCATTAATCCAAGGCTGAGAAAGAGGTCTTTGGGATGTCAGACATCGACAGCAGAGTATGGGTAGAAACAAATCCTTTGGGAATCCAAGGAACACATCAGAAAGGCTTTAAGGGCAGGTGGAATTGAAATATAGTATTATATAAGCTTTCTGTGAACTTAGGTGGAAATAGTCCAGCTCCCAGAGTAAAAAATCCCCATAAATTTCTCTCTTCCTCCTGTTCACTACAAATAACTAATTCTGTTTCCAGCCTAACCCAACAGCTATAGCATCTAAAACACTCTTATGGAAAAGGAACTCTTCATCCTCACCACTGCTACCATCAAACACTGACCAACTTCTACCCATGAGCAGGGAAGCCTAAGAAACCTGGGACTAACAGTGTCCTCCAAGGCCATCCACCCCACTCCCAGCCTGGACCCCCAAAGTCATTATCTAAGGCAGTAATCCTGGTGGGAGTGAAATCTGGCTCCTGGCTCTGCCTCCCCTAGCTCCTCAGAAGCCACACGTACTGAAGATCTATATAAGTTCTTACACCAAAGTCCTTGGACCTTTCAAATGGTTCAACATCAAAACTGAATATGGTTTATTAGTTCATATACTCCTTGAGGTCAGGGACTATCTTTTGCCTCTTTCTTTCATATTTAACACTTAACACAATGCCTGGGACACAGTAATAATTTAATAAATGTGTATTGATGATGAAGATAATGACATGCTTTGCTGTGGCTAAGGGACCATTGGGCTTTTTTATTTGCTATACAGCTGAAACTTGCCATATGTGTTGTCTTCCCTGTGCCCCCTTAACTTCTTGAGACCATCTTGACTTTCTACATTTTGAGAATCTAGCACAATATTTTATACATAGTTAGCACTTAATAATTGTTTTTTCATTCATTCATCCATTCACTCATTCATTCATATACTAGAAGAAAAGGTTCCCCAATTGATCATCTACCACATCTATACACAAGTTATACGATGTTTCCCAAAACTTTCTGTCCTTTTCTGATTTGGTCTGAGCAGCACTGGTATGGAAGCTCATTATGAAATAAAGCTGTTGAAGATTCTGATCCCAGGATACAGCCTGAATCAAACAATTTTAATTGAACACATGTATAATAAATGAACCATTCTGTTAGGGACCATGCAGCCCTTTGCCCTCAGAGGTCTTACTTATAGTCTAGTTGGGGAAGTAAGGAACGTATTCATGAAAAGGTCACTCGAGTTTTAAGTGTGGTTGCTTATTCCTTTTTAGTAACATCTGACTTTCCATGATTTGGGGTTTTCTTGTCAAAGACACTGGAGTGGTTTGCCATTTTCATCTCCAGCTCAACTAACAGATAAGGAAAGTAAAAACTGGGAAGTGATTGGCTCAGGATCCCACAGCTAATAAGTGTCTTCCTGACTCCAGACAGCAGTCTGTCCACTGCACTACCTAGCCATCCCATGGTACTCACGCTACAAGATAGTCCATGCTAAATAACAATGAGGGGTGAAGATAATAAGAGCTATGGGAACTCAGAGAAAAAATGCTGTACAATGAAATGTGGTGGCAAGGGAAAACATGAGCCAGACTTTGCATGGCATTATTTAAATGGGCAGGGCATTCTAGGGGAGAAAATGTAATCAGTAAAAGTAAAGAAAGGAATAAGTATATTGTATTTGGAAGATAGTAAGTATTCCAGTCTGGTTAACACTGCCTATCCAGGGGAAGATGTTTAGCAGGTGATGAGCAATATCAGAACTCAGGATCAGAACTCGGAAGAGCTGCCAAACTTCTTGCCTTTATTTCTACTCCCTTGTGATATGACCCCCATCTACAAAAGTCATTAAAAACAATTCTTTCCAAGTTTATCATTGACCTGATTGCTTGATCTGATGGCCTTTTCTATCATGCTTCTTGACCTTTTCTTTTTCACTCTTAGGGTTTCATTGTTTCATTAAAATGTATGTTTCATGTTGTCCTTCTGTCTGTCCATCTGTATCTTTTGCTGGATAATTACAAGTGCCATGCCCTCTCTGCAAGAGCATACACCAGGGAGCTTTCCTGGCCCTCTTCTCTTCCCTTTACATTCTTTCTTTTTCTGTGATCCCATCCATCTTATGGGCTCAATTATCATCTTGATGTAAAATGATATCAATATGCATTTATCCAGCCCTTACCTCTCTCATGAGCTTTAAACCCATATTACTAACTTCCTGATAAATATCTCTACCTATGCCCTATAGGGACTTCTAACAACATGTTTAAAGTGGAGCTCATTACTCTCCCTCATCCCCCCAAATTATTCCTATTTCTGTAGAGGACACTACTATTCTGCCATTCATCCATGTTTATAATCTTGGAATCATCCTTTAATCTCTCCATTCTTCCATCCCTCCTTTCCTCCCCCATATCCAAAGTCAAGTCCTTTAAATCCCACCTCCCCACTATCTCCTACTTATCCTTCTCTCCACTCTTTACTCATACGAAGACCATTCTAGTTCAGGTCCTTGTCAGCGCTCAGTGGTGTATCACTTCATGATGGGTCTCCTTGCCTGTATTCTTTTCCTTCTTCAATTTGTCTTCCACATAGTTGCCTGTGACATTCCTAAAGTTCAGCTCTATGATAACATCCTGTCCAGGAAACTTGAATGAAGACTGCATCTTAGTGCTTCTGTCTGGCATTTCCAGCCATTTCTCATATGTTCCAGCCTTTTTGTTGATTGGCAGATACCTCATCTAAGGAGCAGGACATGGCTGATCAAAAGCAGGCATTGCTTTCCAGGTAGCAGCAGTAAGACAATAAGCACTGATCTGTTACTACTGACTAGAGCCTTCATAGCCTCCATTCTTTCAGGGCTGGATCAAAACCTCATGATAGTTATAAAAGCTTTTAGCATATTCCTACCACCATGTAGTTATTCATTCTTTGCCTTCCAAGAGGACCGATGACATCACAAGGTGATGTATTCACTTGCATGTGAATTGGATTTAAGAGGGGTAGAATTGGACAAACTCCTTGGTCTCACTAACTCTTCCAGTCATCAGTCCGGATGGTGGGTGACGGACGACCCTGGATGCAGCGGATGTCCTTGGAGTCTCTGCTGTTCAGCCAGGGGCTGAGCATTCCAGCAGCGGCTTTTGTGGCCTTCCCAGCTGTTACAACAAATTGCTCAGAGCTGCCCATTCCTCTAGGGGAAGTCTTCCCAGGCTTGGAGTAGACACCCCCTAACTCACTAATGGGCTGGAAGCCTGCAGTCGCCCTCAGCCTGGTTTAGCCGTCTGCTGAGGTGGTTTCACTGGGGGATGGCCACTGGGCAGGAGACAACCTGATGGCCAGACTCTTATGAAAAATAAGCTGGCCCTTATATGTTGTCAGTGGAGCCAATTAGCACAGGTGGTTGAGGCTAAAGCGGGCTTTTCTATGAGTAGCCACCCAAGCCCATCACTTCCTAAGACACCCTGGGACTCCTGTCACCTGGACATGTTTTATGACATGATGGCAGATCCTACTGACTTTACAGCTTTATTGATCACCTTTTGGTCAACCGGATGCTCCAAGCCAATAAAGAAGCTATTCCCATTACCAACTTTCCCAGACGAATCTGGCTTGTTTCTCCTCATTTTCTGCAACCTGACCCCACTCAGATTTATTTATCCAGGTTTCTTTCAAGCTTCTTTTCTTCCTGGGGGCATTCCGGTACTCGGCCCTTCCTCCACCTTCGGCCTGGGTCTACCGCTCCAGGGGGGTTTCAGCCCGCCATACTGTGACTTTTCCAGGCTCCAGTGGGTCGGCTCTGTTCCGAGCAGTTTGTGTTGTTTTTTTTTTTTTTTTTTTGAAAGTCTCATAAATTTCCAAGAAACTTCTCCAGACAACTGTCACAAGGCTGCACCTGCCAAACAAACACAAACAGGCCTCTACTCCACCAGATTAGTTACTTAATTAAGAAGAGAAAGAGACAAGGCACATAATGTGGAGATAATTACTCGTCTTGCCAAGGCTCCGAGTGCAGCATGGCGCTCAGGCAAATTGCAGCATCTAGCTAATGCATATTCATCCAAAGTTGTAACTGCTGTGAACATTTTGCACACAGACAGCAATATGTTCAACCAACAATCCGCGTTTCTTTTCTGATTTCGGTGTCTGGGACCAGATTGCTTCCCCTCCTCCAGGCTCCCTCCTTCCATGCTAAGGAATGTACTGACACAAAGCAAAGGCAGGCAAAGCCGCTGCCGGACACTCCCCAGGACTAACCTGCTCCAGACACAGGGGCTCGCCTTTCCCTCAGAAGGCTACAACGCAGGGCTCTCTCTACTTTGTGGCTCTTGATCAGTCATTTTTCAGTCACATCTGATGCTTCATGACCCCATTTGGGGTTTTCTTGGCAAAGATGATGGAGAGATTTGCCATTTCCTTCTCAAGATCATTTTGCATATGGGGAAACTGAGGCAAATAGGGTTAAATGACTTGCTCCTGGATCACACAGTTACAAAATGTCTGAGACCAGATTTGAACTCAGGAAGATGAGTTTTCTGACTCCAGGCCTGACAGTCTTTCCATTAAGCTGCTCATTCTTTCTGCTATACCGTGATGAATACTAAATCTTGTCTTTTAAAAAAAATATACATATATTCATTTATTTTACTAACTGTCCCCCACAATCAAACATTAAAATTTTAAAACCTCATAACAAATATTCATTTTCCAGCAAAAGAAATTTCTACATTGGTTATGTACAAAAATGTCTTTTTCATTCTATATTTTAAGCTATCACGTCTCTGGCAGGAGGTGGTGGGTCATATGATCCATCTTCAATCCTCTGAACTCAAGGTTTTTAACCTCTTTGCTTCAGTTTCTTTAACTGTAAAAAGGAGATAACAATAGAATCTACCTCTCAGAGTTGTTATGAGAATCAAAGGAGACAATAATTGTAAAGCACTTAGCACAGTGCCTTGCATTTAGCAGGCACTTAATAAATGTTTCTTCTCTCCCTCCTTTCCTTCTCTCCTCCATTCCTTTCTGCTTTTCTTCCTTCCTTTCTTTCTTTTCTTCCTTCCCTCCTTCCTTCATTTTCTCTTTTCTTCCTTTCTGTCCTTTCTTCCTGACTTTTTCCTTTCCTTCATTGCTTCCTTCCTTCATTTCCTCCTTCCCTCCCTCCCTCCCTCCTTCCCTTTCTTCTTTCCTTACCCTCTCCTTCCTTCCCATCCTTCCTTACTCCCTTCTTATATTCTGATGGTAAAAGGAAAGGCAAATAAACTGACTTATTAGCAATGCCATCCTTGGTAAGTCCACTGTCCATCAAACGCAGATTATGATTGTCCATTTTTACACTTTTGTTCAGACCGTTATTATAAGTGTTTGCCTTCTCCTTCAAAGATCCATGAGAACCACAATTTTCCTTCCTGAAATACCTTCTTCAGACATTTTTCTGTCCCTAGTACCTTCTTATTTTCAGTGTCACTCTTCAAATAACACCTTAACAGCAAGTTAATTTTCCCTCTACTTCTTTCCTATTCTCTCTGTGAAGCTGAATTAAGGTGATTAACTACAAGAGGTCAGACTTAAAATGACCTGCTCTCCTCACTTTTATCCCAAGAGTCATGCATCAAATGTTGACTGGCTACTTCCTTAGCTAGGGTCATTGGCCATGAAGACTGCGTGCATGCATATCAGAATAGATTCCCAAGGGTACTCCTCTTGGTCTGTCATTTCCACACAATTCCCAGGCTTCAGCCATTTTTCTTTCTCTTTTGGACCTGTTCAGAAGAGGTTCTAAAGTAGTCATCTGTTGTCAAGGCAACACTTTGGCTTCCCTTGGAGGGATGCAGAGACAGTGGGGGCTCCTTCCCTAGAGAGACTAGGGAAGAAGGGAATAATTAAATAGAGCAATATTTTATTCATCATGTTTTTTTTTTTTTTTTTTAAAGGATGCATGGTTTGGAGTTTGGGGACTAGCCAACAAGTCTTCAGGCTATTTGAGAGCAATGGGTAGAAGTATCAGGGAAGTAAATTTAAGTTTGAGGTAAGAAGAAACTTTCTAATAATTAGGGCTACTTGAAGTAGATGCGTGGCCTGGGGAGGTATTATTATTGATTATATTTATATCATTTAAAATATTTTAGATAGACACATAACATGGGTATATATGTAATTCTGGAGAGTTTTCATCTTTGGGTACTTGAATTAAGAAAACAAATCTCTGTGTAGTGTAACAAATTGCTTCCTTTAGCACCCTCACCTCTGAGAAACTGATGCTAGATCGTATCCTTGGTTCTTTTAATGAATGAGAGGAAGATATATCAATGATTGATTAAGATTTTTCCTTCAGATGTAATAAAATCATTGAAAAACCATTGTGGGGCAGCAGGGTGGGGGTACTTTGAAGATAAACAGCAAATGGAAGTATAAAGAATTTTATTTTAATTCCTTTCATTTATTCCTTGAGGATCTCTTGAACCTATTCACCTAAGATTAAGTAGTTGTTGTTCAATTGTTTTTCAGTCATTCAGTTGATTCTTTGTGACCACATTTTGGGAGTTTTCTTGCCAAAGATACTGGAGGGGCTTGCCATTTCTTTCTCCAGCTCATGTTTTTTTTTGTTTTTTTTTTTTTTTTTTTTTTTTACAGATGAGGAAAATGAGGCAATAAGGAAACTATCTTTACCATAGCTAGTAAATATAGAGAATGTTCTTATTGACAGGATCTAGTTATGTATAAAACTTCACTCTTTTGTATCTGTACAAACATATCATCTGTATGTTTCTTAAATACATTGATGTAAATCATTAGCAAAAATAATTCCTTAAAGGGGGTTCCATCCTGTTTAGTCTGTACAGATTGTCTTCCACTATTTCCACTAATTTTAAATTTGCCATAATTTTAAAAATATATCAAGTATAGGATGTGAAAGAATGGTTATTATGGAAAAAAAAAACAATAAAAGAATGACCACAACAATAAACTCATGATCATGAAACTATCATTGAAGCTATTTATAAAGTGCTTTTTATGACCACTATAAGAATAGCAGACATTCTTAAGGCTTATAATATATTTTGAATATGTAATATGGGTTTGGAGTATTTCCAGATTACCTAACATGGAGCACCCTGAGTCTGGGAAAAGACATCCTGTATTCCTCTACTGCATGGGTAAGAATAGCCTCTTTCCATTGGTTGTATGGCCAGAACAGACTAGACTGGAATACTCAATATTTTTTTTCCTGATTAAATTCTAGAGAAGTTGGAAATTCACACACATTGCAGGTGTTTGACTGAAGAAGCTGGTGCAGAGGGAAGTCTTCTTCACTTATTTCCTTTTAGGTCTCGTGGCCCTGAGAAATGGGCCTGGGGTTTCTGTTTTGGTCTGTTTTAATTATCCCTTTCAATTTTAGGTAAAAATGGCAATCCCCATTGGACTCCAGAACATGAACCACGATGACCTCAGAACCAGGCAGGATTCCCAGGTAAGTATAGGGCCAGACCTAACAGGGAATCCCAGAGAATCCAGGATAATTCCAGCCCAAAGAGGAGAGGGCAGGGAAGCTCTTTGGAGTTGGAGCTTTTCACTGTGCTCTATAGGAAACAAATTGTTATGAACCTGATTGCTCTCCTCTTTCTCAAGTATAAAGATGGTGCTATAATAGAGATTCTGTCCCACATATAGGGAAGTATGTTTGTATATATACCTTTGAAGTAAATATTTCTTTATAAAAACTAATCTGTTAAGTGGTTAAATGGAACTGGGTGTGAAGGGATGGGCCCTGTACAATTAGGAGAACATCAGCAGAGGGTTGGAGCCAAAGGTAGAATATAGTCAGTCCAAATCCCCTTAACAGTCTCAGAGAGCTCTGGGGGAAGGGTGAGATGCAATAGACTTGGTCTTTAGGTGGGAAAAGGGGCTCAAGAGAGTCTCTCTTACAAATATATTATCTCATAGAAGTCTCAAACCAACTCAGTGAAGATATTTTATTTTAAGAGTCAGAGTAAGGAAATTCCCTTTATCAATGTGGACATTTCAATTATTCTACAATTTAACAATCCTAAAATGTGGCCCAAGAGATTAAGTCATTTACTTAAGTACAGATAGGGGGTATGCTTCAGAGACTGATGACCTAAGATCTCTAATCCTTGCTTCGAGAGACAGTGGGAAGATATTCACTTTAGAATCACAAGACCTACATTCAAATCCTGCCTTTGACAAGTTTATTACCTTTTTGACCTTGTTCCACAATTTAATTTCTTGGGACTTCAGCTTCCTCATCTATAAAATGAGAGAGACTTAAACTAGGTGATGTGTAAGGTCTCCTCCGAGTCTAGATGATGGTAGCCGCTAAACTACAACACCTTTCTATAATGGTTATGGAAATAGTGATCAATGATGATAGTGCTGATGATATGAGTTACACTGATTATGCTGTCAATATTGATTAACAATTTCCTTTTCTATAATATTTTAAAGTTCATTACAATTTCTCTCCTATGATAATCCTGTGAGTCAGCTAGCATAAGGATGGTGATCCCTATTTGACAGATGAAGAAGATGAGGAATGTGAAGTGATATGTCTTCCAAGGCACACAACTTTGTTGTTTTTTTTTGCTCTTGTTGAGTCATTTCTGATACATTTGGGGGTTCCTTGACAAAGATACTGCAGTGTTTTGCCATTTCCTTCTTCAGTTCATTTGATAGATGAGAAAACTTAGGCACACAGTAAGTGACTTGCTCAGGATCTCACAGCTAATAAGTGTCTGAGGTCAGGTTTGAACTCAGGAGGGTGAATCTTTATGTCTGCAGGCCCAGCACTCCATCACCACTCTATTTCACTGCCCCAAGGCAAATAGCTAATAAGTATCAGAACCTGAATTCAAACTTGGTTCAAAGTATCAGTGGATCAAAAGTGGCACCTTTATCCATACATAAGGATCCCTGTGGGTTGAATATTGACTTAATTTTAAAATATAATGTTATTTATATTTTATTGTATTTCAATTTTATTTTGTTAAGTATTTCCAATTATAGTTTAATCTGATTTCATCCATACTTGGGTCACATAATTGAGAGCTCTGTTCTATATTATGCTGGTAGGAGCAATAATGGTGGTAATAATGATATAAGTGGGAATGATCATGGAAGACTAGAATCAGGAGAATGATGGACACTCAAGAAAGACTATAGGGCATTTTATAAATCAGCATATCAACATGCATCTGTATTTACAGGTAAATATGGCATAAGCCAAGGTCGTACATGGTGGTGGAATAAGAAGGACAGAAAAAAGCATTCAGCTAGTGGGAGGTAGCAGCTTCAGACCTTTATAGTCTTACCCTTCCTTGTATCAGTGGACCAGCTGGACCAGAGTAATTTCTGTCCAGACGACACAGTTATACAAGCATTGGTTCTTTACCTACCTGTCATTCCCTAATACCAGAAAAACAACTCCCAGCTGCTAAAAGGAAGCATCTGCATATCCAAGCAGCTGCCTGCATCTTTGCTCAGGAGTTGTAAGGTGCTAGGGAATAAAGCAGCAGGTGTGAGCCCCACTGGGAGAAGGTAATAAAAGCTACAGCCATAAACGAGTTTATTATTGTTGTTAACTCAGAAAATAAATGTCTTGAGTGCTAATAAAACATTGTGCTTTCTTTCCTTCTTTCTTTATGTCTTTAAGTCTGAGCTTCTCCTGGCTGGTGGAAGCCACAGTGCCGCCTCCGGCAGCCACGTGCCAGGCCTTGACGGCTGGATGGGTGGGCGACATACTTGTGCTCCTCCCTGCGTTTTTTGAGCCACAAGCTACAAGCTGCAGAGCAATCGCAGCCTCTTTCTTTTGAGAGCTTTTGGCTCTGTTAGAGCATGGCCTAGCCAAGGAGGAAACAGGAGAAGGATTTGGCAAATGAGGATTTGTATGTTTTAAAAAAAAATCCACTTTGAAAAGTATAAATATAAATATGTTATTACTTCAACTCCATTACTTCAAAAGATCTGTGATTTCATTCCTTTCTCCCCACAGACACAGATCACAAAAATAGGTGGTTTTTCTGAGTTGCTTTGGTCAAAATGATGTGATGGGCAGCCTGATAATCCGCATCTCCAAGCTGAGCTATTCCATTAAGGGGTTTCTGATTAAAGTCTTTTCAGCTGGGTTGCACCTGCCAAAGCCTTCTTGCTATTAAGGTAACCTCCAGGAATATAGGATCATCTTCACACATGCCCAGGGTCATACAATAAGTGTCTGAGGCAGAAGTAAGCTCAAGTTTTCCTGTCTCCAAGTGCAGAACTCCATCTATCCAGGTGCTTGTTCACTTATATGTTAACCAAAAGAAGTCAATTCCATCTTGAACTGCACTGAAAGGCACACTCTGTATTCTTAGTGAGGTGATAGTTCCATTGAACTTTTTCTCATCAGACCATGTCTAAAGTAGTGTCCATCTCTGGATGACACACATCATCAAGCAATGATTTTATGGTGGCTCTTAGATGGTGAAGATTCTCTTAATTCCTGGTATATGAAGAATGGCTGAAGGAACAGCGATGTTTAACCTGAGTAACAGGAGGGCATGAGAACTGTTCTCTAGTATTATAGAATTATCATTTGTAAGAGAGATTATATTTGTTCTTTTTGGTCTCAGTCAACTAGCCTTTAAATATTTATTATGGGCCAAGCACTGTGCAAAGTTTTGGGAACACATAGAACCACAAAAGATAAACAGACAAAAGTCATCTCTCATATATGCTTCCTTCTCTTTTCTGAGTTTGCTACCATCCTAGTGCAGGCCCCCACTTCAGAGATATTACATGTTTGGTTCCAGACCACGGCAATAAAGTGACATGCCAGTCACATGAATTTTTTTGGTTTCACAGTGCATATAAAAGTTATACTTATACTATACTCTAGTCCATTAAGTGTGCAATAGCATTATGTCTTCTAAAATGTGTACACTTTAATTAAAAATGCTTTATTGCTAAAATACACCTTCATTTGAGTTTTTAGTGAATTATAATCTTTTTGCTGGTATAGAGTCTTGCCTTAATGTTGATGGCTCCTAACTAATCAAGGTGGTGACTGTTGAAGATTGGAATAGCTGTGGCAATTTCTTAAAATAAGATAACAATAAAGTTTGCCACATAGATTGACTCTGCCTTTCACAAAAGATTTCTTTGTAGCCTGTGATACTGTTTGATAGCATTTTATCCACAATAGAACTTTCAACATCAGAGACAATCCTCTTAAATCCTGTGACTGCTTTGTTAAGTGCCACTGTTTTATTAAGTAAGTTTATGTAATACTCTTTAAGATTGTTGTATTTCAGGGAATAGAGAGGCCCAAGGAAAGGGAAAGAGATGGAGGAACAGCTGGTCAGGGGAGGAGTGTATGACACACACACATTTAACAATTAAATTCACTCTTATATGGACACAGTTTGTACCCCCCTCCCCCGAAATGACTACAATAGTAACATCAAAGGTCACTACTCATAGATCACCTTGACAGGTATAATAATGAAAAAGTTTGAAATATTGCAAGAATTATCAAAAAGCATAGACATGGTGCGAGTGCATGTTGGGAAAATGGAGCTTTTAGATTTGCTTGACATAGGGTTGCCACAACAATTTGAAAACAACAAAACAAAAAACATAAATAAAACAAACAAAAAAAACCAAATTGAAGTATCTTCAAAGTGCAATAGAATGAGATATGCCTGTATTTCATCCCTGGACTATTGTACTAGCCTGCTAGTTGGTCTCCTTCTCTCAAATATCTTCTAACTCCAATTAATCCTCCTCTCTGCTATAATATTGATCTTCCTAAAATGCAGGTCTGATTATATCATAGCTCCCTGACCTCACCTATTCAATAAGTCCAGAGACTCCTTATTTCCTCCAGAATAATAATTTTTAAAAATCTCTGTTTGACTTTTTAAGCCAGTCCTTTCCTACCTTCCCAGTCTTTTATTTATTTATTCATTTATTCATCTATCTATCTATCTATTTATTTAGTCATTTTCTTGTTTGAAATTATGGATTGTTTCTGCAATCTGTTGTTTGACTCACTCATTCTTCAGAATTAGATTATTTAATTTCCAATTGGTTTTTAGATTCTCTTTCCCTGGCTTTTTATTGAATATAATTTTTATTGCATTGTAATCTGAAAAGGAAATATTTACTATTTCTGCCTTTTTGCATTTGATTGTGATGTTTTTATGCCCTAATACATAGTCATTTTTTGTGTAGATGCCATGAACTGCCAAGAAAAATATGTATTCCTTTCTGTCCCTATTTCATTTTCTCTAAAGGTCTATTATATCTAGGTTTTCTAGAATCCTATTAACCACCCTGGTTTCTTTCTGTTTATTTTGTGGTTAGATTTGTCTAATTCTGAGAGGGGAAGGTTGAGGTCCCCCACTAGAATAGTTTTGCTGTCTATTTCTTCCTATAACTGGCTTAAAATCTTCTCTAGAAATTTGCCTGCTCTATTGGTGCATACATATTTAGTATCATTATTACTTCAATATTTATGGTATACTTTATCAAGATGTATTTTCTTCCTTTTTTCTTTTAATAAGATTTATTTTTACTTTTGCTTTATCTGAGATCAGAAATGCTACCCCTGCTTTTATTTTTTTACTTCAACTGAAGCATAATAAATACCGTTCCAGTCTTTTATTTTTACTCTGTATGTGTGTCTCTCTGTGTCAAATGTGTTTCTTGTAAACAACATATTGTAGGATTCTGTTTTTTAATCCACTCTAATTGTTTTCATTTAATGGGAGAGTTCATCCCATTCACATTAACTGTATTTATCTTCATCCTATTTTCTTCCATATACATATATATTGTTCTTTCTTTCCACACTATGAACTATGCCTGGGCAGGGCGAAGCCAGAGGAAACTCTGGTGGAGGTCCATAGTGGTCCTGACGTGCAAATCGGTCGTCCGACCTGGGTATAGGGGCGAAAGACTAATCGAACCATCTAGTAGCTGGTTCCCTCCAAAGTTTCCCTCAGGATAGCTGGCGCTCTCACAGCAGTTGGGTGGGCGGGGCTGTTTTCCCCCTCCTTGCGCTTGTGCCCTTCCTCTGGGGAGGGTGGCAGTTGGGGGGGGGGTGCAGGGCGCCCCTGGCACCCGCCGGCACACAGTTTTATCTGGTCAAGCGAATAATTAGAGGTCTTGGGGCCAAAATGATCTCAACCTATTCTCAAACTTTCAATGGGTAAGAAGCCCGGCTCACTGGCTTGGAGCTGGGCGTGGAATGCGAGTGCCTAGTGGGCCACTTTTGGTAAGCAGAACTGGTGCTGTGGGATGAACCGAACACTGGGTTAAGGCGCCCGATGTTATGTGGATATTTTTTTTACCCATCCCACACACTATATTATCTCCTATCACCCCTCCTCCCTTCCCAGTCTTCTTACGCCTTATTCCTCACTCCTCCATGTATTCTGCAATCCAGTGATTCTGGCTCCCTTGCTGTTCCTTATACATGACACTCCATCTCCTGTCTAGGGCCATTTTTACTGATTATCTCTCATGTCTGTTATGCTTTCTCTCTAGATCAAGAGTTCTCAAACTACAGCCCACGGGCCAGATGTGGCCCACTGAGGATGTTTATACGGCCCACCGGGTTATGGCAAATGGGCTGAGGGGTGGAGACAGAATGTGAGTTTTTGTTTTTACTATAGTCCAGCCCTCCAACAGTCTGAGGGACAGTGAATTGGCCCCCTATTTAAAAAGTTTGAGGACAACTGCTCTAGATCTCTGTCTATTGTTCCCCATGAATCTTTCACATTTCATCTTCCATAAGAAACCTTTCTCAATTAATGTTAGGGCTTTCCATCTATTGATTATGTCCAAATTTATCTTGAATATAACTTGTTAGTACATAGTTGTTTGCCTGATGTCTTCCCCATTGGAATGTGAATTCCTGAGAGTAAAAATTTGATTTTTTTTTGCTTGTCTTTTGTGGTTTTTTTGCATCCCTAGAACTTTGCACAATGCTCTGAGATACAATAGCTATTTAAATGTGAGTTAATTGACTGAGGCCAAGAAAAGCAAATATAATCTCTCTTACAAATGATAACTATAATACTTGAAAATAGTTCTCCTGCCCCTCCTATTACTCAGGCTAAACATCTCTGTTCCTTTATCCATTCTTCAAATATCAGGAATTTTGAGACTGTTCACCAAATTGATCACTCTAAGAGTCACTGTAACATCTTTTCTTGATATTGTGTGTTGTCCAGAGATAAACACTACTCTAGATATGGTCTGATAAGGACAAAGTACAGTGGGAGTATTACCTCAGTCAGACTACAAAGCATGCTTTTCAATGCAGTCTAACAATAAATTAGCTTTTTTTGGTTGACATACTAATGAACAAGTATCTAGGTAGTTAGAACATTGTATCTGGAGATAGGAAGACTAGAGTTTAGTTCTGCATCAGAAACTTACTAGTTTTGTGATCTTGGACAAGGCCTTTAACTTCTGTGTGTCTCAACTTATTCTTTTGTGGTATCAGGTTAACAAACATAAGACATATACATATTTATATTTAAGTGTATGTGTATGAGCCCTAAGAGTTGGTGAAAACAGGAAAGTATTCACGTAAGAGGTAGTGTTTGAGCTGAGATTTGAAAGGAGCTAGCGCTTCCAAGAATCAGAATTAAAAGGAGGAACATTCTAGGCTCATTGAATAGACTTAAAAATGCAGAGATGGGAGATGGATAATGTATGTTGAATAGCAAATAGATCAATTGCATTAGAACAATGGTTCTCAAAATGTTCTCCATTAACCCATGGAAATACTTAAGATCCTGGCTATCTCCAAAAGATCAAACTTGTTTTCATCATAATGCTAAGATGATTTAACTTCTAGTATTATAAATATCAATTGATATAGCCTACATAAACAAAAGCTTTTTGGGGATCCTCAAGGGGTCCTGACACCAAAAAGTGTGAGAACTTCTGAGCTAGAATACAAAGTGCATAAGTCTGGAAAGATAATATTGAACCAGATGAAGTGTTTTAAATACCAAACAGAAAAGTTTGCATTTTGTATTTTATCCTAGAGGAAATAGAGAGTGCCTAAAGATTTGAGAATGGGATGAATTCCCATGAAATATGGGAATGATGTATTTTATGCAGAAATGGATAGTATGCCACAAATCAATATATTCATTGATACTTGGTAACCTCATCCATAAGGTGGGAATATCAACGTTGGAACAAAATGTTAAAAAATATATGTCAATAACTGAGGAAAAAAGAGATGTTCAAATCTTTTAGTCTGGGCAGTATAGCCTTGTACCTATATTCAGCATGCACATTTTTTTCAAGAATCAGAAGGCATTGTCCTATATAACATCACAGAAATGAATTTTTTTTTTTCCTTTTATGAGGCTGGGGTTAAGTGACTTGCCCAGGGTCACACAGCTAGGAAGTGTTAAGTGTCTGAGACCAGATTTGAACTCGGGTCCTCCTGAATTCAGGGCTGGCTCTATCCACTGCGCCACCTAGCTGCCCCCACAGAAATGAAATTGATTATATTTTGACAGAAAACTATTTGTTCTTGATGTAGGAGCCACCTCTTGTTTCAGCTATGTGTATACTTGAACCACAATTTTGTTAGCTTAATGATCAGTATGTTCCTTGAGGGCAGGGATTACTATGTTTTTTGTCTTTGTATTCCTAGCAACATGTACAGTGCCTGGCACAAAGAAAAGGTCCTTAATAGATGTTTGCTGAATTTAATTAAGATCAAAACTAATACAAAATTAGAAGAATAAACAAAAGAAAATTATATGTTATGCAATTTAAATTATTCCAACCTGCCCTTTTAAGTCAGTTATTGGTGCTGAGAAAAAGGGAACTGGAGAGAGGAAAGGACATCAACACTAATTACCACAATTTCAAACAGAACTGTAAGCAATCTAGATAAACAGCCAAACAGAGAAGACCAAAAAGCCTGGAAATTGCTTTAGTCAGGAAATTCTCTACTTATGTGCCAAGTGGATAGATATGGCAGCCAAGGGCAATGCTGGTTTAGATTATAAGCCCATTTGTAAAAATTTAAAGAGAATCATGGTAGAAGATTATGAGCAGTATCTCTTTATAAGACAGTAAAAAGAAGTACACCATAAAAACCAATTTAAAGAATTTGGCTGGAGACCCAGCAAAACAAGAATCATCCTGGGAGCATTTAGTAATGAAGTAAGATAGATGACAACAAAAAGATGAAAGATAGAAAAGATCTGCAAAGATTTTTATAACAAACTCTTTTCACCAACAAGGACAATATAGCTACCACATTTAGACTTTTATTACATTATTGTCCCAGATGTGTTGATAATAGGAAGTGGTAATGACACTGGAGAAAATAAAGAGGGAGAAAGAGGCTAAGTTAGATAAGAGATTTGTATACAGGAGATTTGTGCTATGCAATGCAATTTTAAGAGTGTTAAGGGATTAATTTTCAAAGTTTATAAAGAAGGGTAGTATATTAAGAGCATAAAAGAACAACTCAGATTTTATTATTGCTCTTTCTCATATCTAGCCCCTTCTCAACAATAATGACTGAAAGAAAATCAATAATTAATCATGTATATATACTTGTTGTTCCTATCAATGTAAAAAAGAAAAAAACTAAACTCAGTAGGCTATGAAATCATTGAGATCAGGGACAGATTTTTAAAGTTTTATGTTTTTTTTTAAATTTTTTTAAATTTTTATTTTTTTGCATCCCAGCTCTTAGCATAGTACCTGGAACATAGTAGACTCAACTTGATTTGAATAATCTATAGATGCATTGAAGACATCAGTGAAAAGAAAATTAGAAATGATAAATTCACAAACAACATGAAAAAATCATGTTTTTATGGATCATAATTAACTAAAAAGCATAACAGATGTAAAATCCTATTTCACTTATTATTTGTTGACTGTTAAAATTTTATTCAACAGAGTAAAACATTCCTTTAAATGTTATCTTCTAACAAAATATTTCATGAGTTTATCAAAATAATACAAGATTTCTCCAAAATTTTGACAGAGACAATGATTTCCTATTATCCTTGGTTCATTATTATTAAAAAGGTTAAAACATGGAGAAGAATGTTTGTTAAAAGTGTTAGCTATTATATAGGAGATACAAGTAAGGAGAGATTTACTATAGATGATGAAATTCTCCAAATTTTTTCCTAATTGTATCAAACCTTGGATCATTTCAGAACCATATAATTGTTCTAAATTATTTAATTTAGATTTAATTTAATATTTAATTATTAAATTTACTATCCAAATAGTAAAAACTAAGAGGATGAAGAATCCAGACTAAAATGTGCAGTTGGATGGACAGCCCATAGAGCTCATCCAACAATGTCTTGGACAAACTGCAAATGAATAATGAACTGGGCCTAGAAGTGAGCAGCAAGACAGCTGGCTGCATTGTCTTTGTTAAATTAGAAAGTTATTTTTAAATAGTATTTTATTTTTCAAAATGTATGTAAAGATAGTTTTCAACATACATTTTTGTAAAATTTTGTCTTCTAATTTTCTCCTTCCTTTTCCTTCTACCTTCCCCAGTACAGCAAACTAATTGGTATAGGGTAAGTATATACAATCCTTTTAAACATATTTCTATATTTGTCATGTTGTATAAAGAAAAACGAGACCAAAAGGAAGAAAAACCAAAGGTAAAAATACTGTACTTCAATCCACATCCAGTCCCTCTTTGGATATAATTGGTATTTTCCATCCCAAGTCTATTGGAATTGCCTTGAATCACCTCATTGTTGAGAAGAGCCAAGTCCATCATGGATGATCATTGGAATCTTTGGGTTCATCAAACACTAAATTACTATAGTCGTAGATTATTGTATTTTGTGTACCTAACTTATTCTACTGATTGATTACTCTATTTCTTAGTCAGTACTAAATGATTGGATGATTACTGCTTTATAATATAGTTTTAGAACTGATATAGCTAGGCCACCTTTTTTACTAAGTTATTTTAACAGCCTCAAGTTTTTCTAATTTCAGAGAAGTTTTTAGTACCAATATTCTTTGAGTACTATTAAGTAGCTATGGAGACACTGGGATCTTCCAAAAACTCAAAGACAGGATTACTCAAAAGAAAACAGAGAGACACAGTGTGAGTGTGCACAAGCTATAAATATTACAAACAAGGTTTTGTGAAAGTGAAATGATCCATAAAAATTGTCAGCAAAGAACTGTGTGAGTGAAAGGAAGATGAGCTGTTAAATGAGGAAAGACTATGTGCATCATTGGGATCACTGCAATACCAAGACCTGTGGCATGCTGATTAGAAAGTCCATGATATACTTATGGACACATAGAGACAGTCTCAAGGATGAGTAGGTCCAAATTGTTGGAAGAAATACTCATAGTTATGAGATCACAGTTCTATTTGAGTCTTTTGTAGTAGTAGAAGTGGTAGTAATAATTGTACAGTAACAGCAACAAGAACACAAGTAGTAGTAATAATAATAATAATAATAGTGGTAGTAGTGGTGATGGTTATTTGAACATACATATCTGGGGCCATGGTTTTATTTTTGGCTCCTTTCTCAGATTACTTTTCTACTATTAATTTCTGAGCATCTTCATAACTATTTTATGTCTATGGTACAGCTACTCTCTATGGTATTCAGCTTTGTAGATTTACTTAGGCATAAAAGTTTGCTTTTTACCTTGAAGTTCTTTTGAATAGATTTGCAGGATGCAGACTCTTTAGACTAGGTCCCTGGTCCCAGAGGTAGAAGAAAAATATGTAGGTAGAAACAGCTAGAATGACTGATGAATCCATAAAAGGAATTCTTTCAAACTTTATGTTTATTCTTATCAAACCTACTTATGATTGATATAGTTAAATGATCCTGGGCTCTGCTTATCCTACATGAGTATATTTAATTTAAAAGTTCCAGCTCCTTTTGTTCATTTCAGTATAAAACTATAGAGATCCTATCTCCTTTAGACTACTTGGACTAATTGGTCCAAAGTTTAGATAGAATTCATTTCCCAGGCTGGGATCATAGGTGTGGCTTCATTTGTCTAGAAATAGGCCACAGATACAACTATGATTTGAACAGTGAAGCAGAAAGCACATGTCTCTTTGCATCCTTTTTCCATTTGTGGTTTGTGTTATTAATAAAATTGGTAGTTAGATTAGAATTAGGTATAACTACATTTATATACTTAAGCCCCAGAGTCTGATTAATGCACCCCACAAAAATATATATTTACTGGCCTTCATTTCTATCCAATAGCCCACCATCCTAATATCTTAAACCTTGGTCTAGGCTTAATTTAATTCCCATTCTAAGACCTTATCCCCTTAGCCAACTTCTTTCAGCAGGCAGCAGTGACAAAAAACAAAACAAAACAAAACAAAACAAAAAAACTATCTGTGCTCTTAAGGTTTTTTAAGTTTTGTCCAAGATCTGATAATCCTAAACCCTGCTTTCTAGATTCCTTCTGGCAGTATAACTTGCATCCACATGAATCATCAGAAGTGGGAAGATGTAAGATTGACAAGTGGAGGTTCCCCATCATGTCTTAGGTACGTACCCTGAAAACTTATTATACTTTTCTACTGATAATGGTCAGTCAACACATATAGTCAACACATCACGGCTTCACTTCCCCTCAGGTTACAGTCACTGACTCTATTGTTATTTCATCTCCTTTAGCCCTTATTGAATGATCTCACACCTGACAGCAGCTGTGAAGAACAAAAAGCTTCTTCTTTTTCAGTCTACCTAGTTCATCTTTTAAAAGCTTCATATCTATTCATTTGTTGTTCAGTTATTTCAGTCATGTCTGACTCTTCGTGAACCCATTTTTTTACATTTCCTTCTCTAACTCATTTTACAGATGAGGAAACTGAGGCAAAAAGGATTAGTGACTTGCCTAAGATCATACAGCTAGTGAATGTCAGATTTAAACTCAGGATGTTGACTTCCTGACTCCAGGCTCAGCAGTCTCTACCCTTTACCATCTACCTGTCCTATCAATCCATTTCTTCTGTGAGTCAGCTCCCCCATACTGCCCCCACCCCTTTTTTCCCTTTATGCCATATTCTTCTACCCTCCAATCTGTGGCTATGGCCCAGATTGCTGCTGCTTTTTCAGATGCTTTTTTTCTTTACCATGAACTTCTTTATTTTAAACAATATTTCCTTCTACTTGATGGCTGGAGAGTGGAGAGATTTTTCTAGAATCCCTTTGCTCTTCTCTTCTAGAAAAGAGACAAGCCTGTCCTTTGAGCTGAAATTAGTGACTTGGGACAATACTCCCCAAACTAATCTATTTATTTAGTGCTATACCAATCAGACTCCCAAGAAACTATTTTAATGACCTAGAAAAAATAACAACAAAATTCATATGGAAGAATAAAAGGTCAAGAATTGCAAGGGAACTAATGAAAAAAAAGTCAGAGGAAGGTGGTCTAAGTGTACCTGATTTAAAGCTATATTATAAAGCAACAGTCACCAAAACCATTTGGTATTGGCTAAGAAATAGACTAGTTGATCAGTGGCATAGGTTAGGTTCACAGGACAAGATAGTGAATAAAAATAGCAATCTAATCTTTGACAAACCCAAAGATCCCAAATTTTGGGATAAGAATTCATTATTTGACAAAAACTGCTGGGAAAACTGGAAATTAGTATGGCAGAAACTAGGCATGGACACACATTTAACACCACATACTAAGATTAGATCAAAATGGGTCCAAGATTTAGGCATAAAGAACGAAATCATAAATAAATTGGAGGAACATGGGATGGTTTACCTCTCAGACTTGTGGAGGAGGAAGGAGTTTGTGTCCAAGGGAGAACTAGAGACCATTATTGATCACAAAATAGAACATTTTGATTACACCAAATTAAAAAGTTTCTGCACAAACAAAACTAATGCAAACAAGATTAGAAGGGAAGTAACAAACTGGGAAAAAAATTTTACAGTTAAAGGTTCTGATAAAAGCCTCATCTCCAAAATATACAGAGAATTGACTTTAATTTATAAGAAATCAAGCCATTCTCCAATTGATAAATGGTCAAAGGATATGAACAGACAATTTTCAGATGATGAAATTAAAACTATTTCCATTCATATGAAAGAGTGTTCCAAATCACTATTGATCAGAGAAATGCAAATTAAGACAACTATGAGGTATCATTACACACCAGTCAGATTGGCTAAGATGACAGGAACAAATAACGATGAATGTTGGAGGGGCTGTGGGAAAACTGGGACACTGATGCATTGTTGGTGGAGTTGTGAAAGAATCCAACCATTCTGGAGAGCAATCTGGAATTATGCCCAAAAAGTTATCAAAATGTGCATACCCTTTGACCCAGCCATACTACTACTGGGCTTATACCCCAAGGAACTACTAGAGAAGAGAAAGGGTCCTGTATGTGCCAAAATGTTTGTGGCAGCCCTTTTCATAGTGGCTAGAAGCTGGAAAATGAATGGATGTCCATCAACTGGAGAATGGTTGGGTAAACTATGGTATATGAATGTTATGGAATATTATTGTTCTATAAGAAATGACCAACAGGAGAAATACAGAGAGGCTTGGAGAGACTTACATCAACTGATGCTGAGTGAAACGAGCAGAACCAGAAGATCATTATACACTTCAACAATGATACTGTACGAGGATGTATGCTGATGGAAGTGGATTTCTTCAACATAGAGAAGAGCTAATCCAATTCCAATTGATTAATGATGGACAGAACCAGCTACATCCAGAAAAGGAACACTGGGAAATGAATGTAAACTGTTATTTTTACCTTCTGAATCCAATTCTTCCTGTGCAACAAAAAATTCGGTTCTACACACATATATTGTATCTAGAATATACTGTAATATATTTAACATATATAAGACTGCTTGCCATCTGGGGGAGGGGGTTGGGGGAGGAAGGGAAAAAATCTGAATAGAAGTAAGTGCAAGGGATAATGTTGTAAAAAATTACCCATGCATATGTACTGTCAAAAAATGTTATAATTATAAAATAAAATAAAAAATTAAAAAAAAAAAAAGAAATTAGTGACTTGGCCATAGTAGAAGGACAAACCTGAAACATTTACACATCACTACGATGTAACATTCCCATCATTCACCTTATTTTCCATACTTTTTGGGAGTGAGATCTTCAGTACTTTTTCATTTGGTTAACAGCATCCGAGATCATGTGTAAAAGATAGAATTATTGATTAATCTAGGCAATAGTGGCCCTCCCACCACCTCATACCTCTCAGATTGGATCAGAATCAGGAATATATTGTTTTTTCCTAATAAATGTATTTATTTTTAATATACATTATTTTATGAATCATGTTGAAAGAGAAAAATCAGAGCAAAAGTGAAAAACAATGGTAGATATTTTAAAAAATAACACAGAAAAAGGAAGTGAACATAGCATGTGTTGATTTACATTCAGTCTCCTTAGTTTTTTTCTGGATGCAGATGGGGCATTTTCTGTACAAAATCTACTGGGATTACTTTGGATCACTGAATCACTGAGAAGAACCAAGTCTTTCATAGATGATCATCACACAATCTTGCTGTTACTGTGTATAATATATTCCTGGTTCTGCTTGTTTTGCTCAGCATCAGTTCATGTAAATCTTTCCAGGCCTTTCTACAATCAGCTTGTTCGTCATTTTTATAGAACAATAATATTCCATAACCTTCATGTACCACAACTTATTTAGCCATTCCCCGATTGATGGGCATCCACTCATTTTCCAATTCTTTGCTACCACAAAAAGAGCTATTATAAACATTTTTGCCCATGTGGGTCTTTTTCCCTCCTTTAAGATTTCCTTGGGATAAAGACCCCAAAATGGCACTGTTGGGTCAAAGGATATGCACAGTTTTATAGCCCATTGGACATAGTTACCAGGAATACATTGTACACAGTAACAACAAGATTACACGATGATCAACTCTGACAGACTTGGTTTTTCTCAGTAGTTCAGAGATCCAAGGCAATCCCAATAAACTTTGGATGGAAAATGCCATCCACATTCAGAGAGAGAACTATGGAGATTGAATGTAAATCAACACATGCTATTAAAAAATATATGTATATAACCAAAAAAATAGTGACACCTGCTTTAAGAAGCCAAAAGTAGTATGATTGGCACATTCTGGGGGCAAATGACTATCTATCAGAATATAGTTTGGGGGTGACAGATTCCCATGGATTAATAGAAGAGATTCCTCTCTAGAAAGCAGACACTTGAGGACTGACAATTCTTCTTAGGGGAAGCTCAGTATGTGGTCTCTGTTGGATGTAATCACAAAAATCTTGAGAAATTAAAGCTAAAATTATAGGACCTGATTTAGTTTCATTATTATTATTATTTACTTAGTTTGAGCACTTAGTGGACACGCTAGCCAGGAGAGCCCACAACCAGCTCTCTACTACTTCTACATTATTTCTGCTCCCTTCTGCAAATAGAAAACTTTCCTACCCAGTCCTGATTGAACTTAGTAAATGAAAATCATCTATATCAGAGAAGTTAGATTCCAAATGCAACTGAGCACCTGGTGCTCCATCCCAACCCCTAAAGGCTTTATAGAATCTGAGTTGGAAGGAATCTCTAAGACTTTCTAATCCATCTCCTGTCTAACCCCAGAATCTCTTCTACAATATGACAAGTGGCCATTCGGCTTTTCTGGACCTTCTGTCATGGGCAGCTAAGCACCATAGCCCATCTCATTTTTAAACAGCTCAAATTGGTAGGAAGCTTTTCCTTGCTTTCAGCTAAAATCTTCCTCTTTAGCTTCTATCCATTACTCTTAATTCTGCCCCTGAGGTCAGACAAAACAAGTTTCATGTATCTTCTATATAGAAATTCTTCAATTACTTGAAAAATAGCTTTTCTGGGCTTTACTTTTTTCAAGCTAAACATCCCTGGTTCCTTCACCAGATTCTCATGTGGGGTGATCTCTTGCCCCCAACCATTCTAGTCACCTTTGTCTGGATACATTTGTTTGTCAATGGGAACATACTTCTATTGGCATATGTGTGTATATACACATATATTCATACACATGCATGTCTATATGCCTATATACATATGTATGTATATATATGTGTATACATACATATATTTAAATGGCATTGCAAAGTTTGCAAAGCATTTTACATATTTTATATCACTTAATCCTAAAGCAATCAGCTTTCAGGAGGAAACTTGACTTCTTCCTCTCTAGTCATCTCCTTCTCCCCAACTAGCCTACCTATCCCCGGGGGAGTATCCTTTACTCACTTCACCTACATACATACCCATACACAAAACAGAACTTATCCTCTCAGTTTTAGAACTATTCACAATAATAAAATTAGCACATAGCAAGTATTTGATAAATGCTTTTGCCATTCATTCATTATTTTCATTCATTCAACTATCTCCAGTCCCCTCAGAAGTCTGGACCCCCAAAACTTCTAGCGATTAAAGGTGTATATATTATTACACCTGGATATGTAAGGTTTGTCTCCAGGTCAAGGATGTCTACTAAGGCTGCTTTAGCCTCTACCAATGTCTAAGATGTCACTGAACTAAGTCACATTTCCCTTACATCCTGGTGATGTGGATATAATGCCCCTAAGGGCAACCACTGTTTCATCCCCTGCTCCAAGAACACTGACTTTGAACATCACCCAGAACTTCTTCTCTTATCTCTGATTGAGACCCTCAGGTGAATTCCCATTTTCACTCAGATTCATCATTTCTCTTGAGAAGTAGAGCCAAACAGAAATGGGATTCTGGGCAACTGAACTATATATAAGGACCACCATGGACTGCATGTTGACTTAGAAAACCCCATGTTGACATTATTTATGTTCTAGTGCATTTTTATTTATTTTGTTAAATATTTCTAAATTGCATTTTAAAGTGTTAAGGGCAGCATACTTCCCCCCAGACCTCCATTTCCTCGGCCATGGTTCAGATCGCCTCTAAGATTCCTCGCAGTTGCAATTTCTATGATATGATATCTTACTTGCCTTTTCTGAAAAATAAATTTTCTTTTCTTTTTTCTGTTCTAGCTGCCAGATCCTGGGAAACTTGTGCTGGGGATTGACCATTATCAATAGGAACATTAGAAATGAAACTGACCTTGGAGATCACCCTGTTTAATTCCCTTATTTGTCATAATAAAGTTGAGAGGAGAAAAAAACAACATGAAAGCATAGGATGCCTGAAGAAGGCTAGAAGGGGGAATCCCCTCCAAGGGACAAGGGACACAATGGAAGCTGCATGTGGGGAAGGCAAGCCTCACTCTATTGTCCAGTTATGCAATTTTAGTCCTAAGCCTGTGTTGCTCACCTGTACAAAGGAAGCACTATCCTAAATTATAAAGCATTGCTTCAGTCTCTCCTAGCCCAGAAATAATCCCTCTCACTTTTCCCCTTCTCTGACAAGGCAAACTCTTCCCCCAAAGATACTAGTGTAAGCTGGCCCAAGCCAATAGCTATGAATCTCCTTTCCCTGTGTCTCCATCCTCTGTGGTTTTTTGAGGGAGTGTCCAAATGCAGTTAGATTAAAGACTTAATCCTGTGAGTCTATGATCCCACTGAAAGGCCTGAAAAATCTTCACCCCTTGAACCCCATGAAACCAGAGTGAGGAAATGGGGATTAATTATCAGCCTGGGTCTTTTTCCTTCTGCTGCAAATAAGACTTGGACTTTGAAGCCAAGCCCCACGTTTGGTCTTAAATCCCTCTTTAGGTGAGGCTGAGAGGCTGCATCAGATTCAGGGAAGCTTAAGGACTGAGGAACCCCACCCCCAGAACTGCCTCTTGCAAAGTCCTTACAGATTGCCTCTGCAAACCCAGCCTGACCTTTTTATTTGTCTTGCTTCCTTCCTTGGCCTTAATAGGCCCCTTGGATTTATATTCCGTTACCAGGCACCGAGCATCTCCCCACCGGTGCCTGACACGAATGCCGGCTCCCTCTAATAGAAGTAAATTGTTTTGAACATGCACGGCCATGCCTCGATATCATTTTTGCGGCGCCTCATTACGATATTGTCGATATTCCCCAAGAAAGGGCATCTCTCTGAACACGTTTGCTTTTTTATTAATGTGTGTGAAGGCAAGTCAAGTCTGATTATCATGAAGACAATTGCTGAATTCCCTCCTGGAGAAAGCTCATTGAGACTGTGTAGGCGGTTTAATTTCAGAGACCCATTAATTGGCAAAATTGCTTAAGCAGCTGCTTTCTATGTCATTTTAGGACCACTTTATGAAAAACAGAGCTAGGAAGAGAGAAGGGGGGGAAGAAAATCCATGACAGGCAACATCCCCTGTTCTGTAATGCAATTAATGTACTGAGCCACCTTTGATGTCCCAGCTCACAAAGGGACTGGCAGACACCAAAGTTTGTGTTGTACCAGCACCATCTGGAAGATCAGACCACTGGGCTCCTTTGCCTTATTATCTTATTTTCCATGACCCTCTCCACCCAAGTTCTACTCAGTCCCACTTTCCAGATGTGTCCTAGCATTCAAATGCTCCTATACCTTTCCCTCCCTAAATCCCTAAAACTGTAGTAGTTTTTCTCATAGAATACAGAACTGGAAGGGATGGAGTTCCAAATGAAGCCCCTCATTTTATAGATGAGGGAGCTAAGTCCACAGGCATGATGCTACATTCAGGATGTTTCTCAAAAGAGTCTTGATTTCACTGTTGCAGAAAATTTCACCACAAATTCAGATTGTATCAATACTTAGTAGGTGTTTTTACAACTTTCCATAGATATCCTGTTACTTTCCTTGGTCCAACTTTGGTAATGAGCCGTAATTTGGAGAATTCTATTCCTCCTTCCCCTCTTCTCCTCCTACTCCTCCCCCTTTCCACCTCCTTCTCCTCCTTTTTTATTTCCTTTTTCTTCCTCCTTTTCCTTTACCTATTCCTCCTTCCTTTCTTCTTCCTTTGAAATTTGAGACAATTATCTACCTCCTATTGCTCTCATTTTGTAAAGATTACTGATAGCTGATCAGGATTTATATCAATCATTTTAAAATACATTATAGTTAATCAGGCTCTGTACACTTGACCTAATTGCGAACAGCTAAGTGTTCTTATCTCTTTTCATGTGTTACCTTTATTGTCTTGATTTGTAAAATGAGAACAATGATATCACACTACTCTCCATCACATTGTTTTTATTTGAATCAAATGGTTCAATCCTCTACCACATCTTTTCTTCCTACCCTTTCCTCCATGGCTTTTGCTCATGTTATATACCCCATTGCAGGAAAAGACATGAAAAATGTCATAAAAAGCTCCAAAGAATCTGAGAGAAGACTAGAAAAAGTATAAGGTGAAATGGGACTTCAAGATTAAAACTAAAGTTTTAAGGACAAGGATGAGGTTAATGATGGAGGGATCATCAAATGTTTCTAGAAGTTTGGAAACAAAACTAAAGTAAAATTATTCATCTATCACAGACTTATAGAATCTCAGAATTGGGCATCTACTTTAACCTTTATAAGAGAGGAATCCCCACAATAATATATTCAATAGAAGAGTCACCTCTCCAACATCCCCAGCAAGTGGTCATTCATCTTTCACTTAAATTCTTCTAATGAGAAGAGAAATATACTTCCAAACAGGTTAGGCCATTTCAATTTTGGTTAGTTCTAATTATTAGGAAAGTTTTCTTTAAATTGCACCCAAATTGGCTGCTATTCAGGTTCTAATTTTTCCCTCTGGAGCCAAACTGAACAACTCGAATTTTTCTCCCCTATGACAACCCTACAGATATTTGAAGATGACTATCATGTACTCTATAAGTCTTCTTTTCCAGACTAAATTTTCTCATTTCCTTCAACCAATTCACTTATAGGATTATCTCAATATATTTCCTAATCCTGGTCTTCTTCCTCTAGATGTTCTTTAGCTAATTATTGGGGGTTGAGAGGTGAGAACAGGAGATCTGGACTTGTGATTTTCCAGTCTACAATCGCCTTTCACTGATGCAAATGGACAATCAAGACACATTTATACAACCATCCCTCATCCTTTCATAGAGGATTTCTCTATCAAGGAAATAATAGACTAATGTGCTAATAAATTAACATATTCTTTCTACTAAGTAACCTAGCACTATTTGGATAGAGTTTTCCTTAAAGACAATGCCCAGGGGAGAGTCCTGGCTTTTGGCCTACACTAAATCCCATCTCTGACATTTTATACTTGTATAAACTTGGGGGACCCATTTCTTTGCCTTGGGTTAAATCCCAGCCCTGATACTTTATACCTGTGTAATCTTAAGGGGGGGGGGTCATTTCTGAAACCTGGGCTAAATTCCAGGTGTGACCTCTGTGTGACATTGGAGGAATTATTTCACCTATCTAGACTTCAATTTCTTCATTTGTAAAATGAGAAAGTTAGACTAACTAATCCCCAAGGTCCCTTTTAGTTCCTATGATCTTAAGTATAAACATGATCCAAAGTCTTTATAATGGCAATGTTGGGAATTCCCAGTATGGCCAGTCCTTCCAGTGAGGCAGAATTTATCCAGTGAGATTATGTCTAGGGCATATCTTTATGAAAAATATGTCGAGGGCCTATCTTTATAAAGGTAAAGCTTAAATCTTTATGTTAAGTGTAGCTATTATTATTATCTCTAACTTGGAGCCTTAAAGATTCTGAGAAGTTAAGAAACTTATATGTGGTCACAGAGCTAAGGCAAGTGAGAGGCAGGAATGAAATCTTCATTTTCCCAACTCCAATGTGAGCCCTCCATCAATCATACTGCATTGCCTTGCAAGAGTGATCTTTCTTTGTAGAGTGATTATTGTGTGTGGGATTCTCAATGAGGAAATTACCTCTAATCACAAATAAATGAAGTTGTTCTGAATGTTACAGTCTTACAGATTATAAAGCGAAATTAAGTGACTTGCCCAGGATCATCTGGTCAGTACATAACAAAGACAGGACCTGAGCCCAGGTCATCCTAACTCTGAGACCAGAGCTCTATTCATTTTGCCAGTCTATGTCTCCAAGAGAGACCATACCAGTGAGAATTTCTAGCACAGAGACAGGTGGTAAGGGAGATATTTAGGGACAGGCAGACCTTCTGGTCCCTGTCAAATCAAACCATGTGGATGACTGTTCATTCTGCCTAAGTTCTGCCTCTTAGGCCTTTGAACCACCAAACGCCCCCTCTTCCTCAGTCCTGGCAGCATAAATCTGAGAACAGATACCCAGCACAGGCACCCTCAGTGGTAATATATACCTTTAGAGTCTGATTTGGAGCCATGCTCACCCCCAGCACATCTTGTGCCAAGCAAGTGAATATAAACAGTGTGATTATCCCTCTGCTGACTGCCATGGAGTCTATTTATACTACTTAAGACACAAGATAAATTGCATCTCAGTTTCATAATGAAAGGAATATTTCATTTTGTAGAGCTGAGGAACTGTTTATTGAACATAAAGACAACATTTTGCCATAGTTTGATAATAAACTGATCTGGGAGATGGTTTCACTGAATCAATGGTTCAGTCTGACTTTGGATATGGCACCTTTGACCTCCTATAAAAGAAGTAGAAAGAAAAAGAAAAATGTCCTCAGAGCTGAATATCAAAAAGAAAGCTTAGAAACATGGAGCTGAGATGGAGAGTGAAGGTCTTCTAACTAGGGACATTTTGGGGAAGATGGGAATGGAAAGAAAAACAAAAGATGTATTGGTAGCCAAGTCAATATGGCAGGTTTATTTGGTTCACACATCCCTTATTTTACAGAGCAGGAAATAGGTCTAAAGAGGAGATAGCTTCTCTCTGAGACTATGGAATATGGAGACATAACCAGCAATTGTTTGCATCCAGAGTGGCTTCTTTTCAGCTAACACTCTGCCTCTTGTATCTCTGTGCCATTTTTTTCATTCTTCATCATAATAGGAGCCCAAGGGTGTGTAGAGGGGGAATTGAAAATTTTATCTCTATATAATTATTAATAGTAATTACTGCTATGAGTGGGCATTTATAATTGTATGCATTTAGCAGAAGAAGCAAGGTAATATGGGGAAGAAGATGAGATATGTGTTCTCCTCATTGTCCCCATTACCTTGCCACTAGAGCTATGCAGAAGATAGGGAGGGCAATCACTGACTTTCCTACCTCAGACAAGCTCCAAAAATACATTATTTCCCCCTCCCCACTCCCTTGTTATTCCCTTATTGGATATCATCTTAGAAATACCCTCATTGAGTGACTAGTTAGCATTTGATTTGTTGGATGGGGACGTTTTTTCATGAATTAACCCCCACACATCACAGCAGGAAAGAGCTGAGCTGCTGAAAACTGGTGGGTTCCCATTGTTTTTACTTCTTTGTCATGGATTTTTCCTTTACTGCTAATAATCTTCCCTCTTGGACTTGACATAGCACTTTGTTTAACTCCTTTTTAATGGTGGAGAGAGCAGTGGAGTTAGAAACTAAGGACATAGGTCAAAAAGTGCAGTTCTGTTATGCACTAGTTGGGTGCCCATGGGTCAAGACTCACCTCTATCTGTGAAATTAAGGAGTTAGACAATGCAATGGGGCAGACATAGTGCTAAAATTACAGTCACGGGACTAGAGTTAGAATCTGCACCTGCGCTATTTAGGGCCCATTCCCTCCCAGATAAAATAAGAAATTTGATCAGATCACTCTCGATTGCTCTAGATCATTCTACCTCCAGAGCAACAATTGCTAATTTTCTGTCCAAATCTAGATCTAAATTTAAGTAAGGAAGATTCATGGATAATTTGAGTTTTAGTTCAGAGGGTCGTAGACATCAGGCTGGTCCAAACTCATTTTGCCAATATGGAAATAAAGGTTCAGGAACTTTTTGTGCTTTGTCCCAGCTAGGTTAAGGAAAGTAAACTTCCGAGGAAGAACTTGAACCCAAGTTCTATTCTGCAGTCTTGGCTTTTTTCCTTCTGAGTATTCCCACAGATGATGGATGGAATGCAAACTATATATAAAAATGTAAATATGAGTCTTTTTTTTTTAATTAAAGAAATCATGGAGTGGGGCCTTCTCTTGCCAGGATAATTCTTTGTCCCAAGGCTCATCCTACTGTCTATTTTATGTCAGGAGGTTGCTCATTTTATTGCCACTGAGGTTCTTTGGCAGAGTATATTGTGTAACACAAAGCCACTGTGTGGTCCTCATTGTTGTTCCTTAAGGGTGCCAGCTGAAAGGGAACATCTGTGCTCTTGCCTTTGCCTCTGTATGCTCTTTCAAGCTCTTTGCTGTCATTCCTTCTCCTAAGGCTATGGTTTGCCATTCATGAAACCAACATCTGTGACTTTGGAGCCGTCATGACAGCCTTTCATGTGGGGTGCCCCACTCCGAAATGGAAAGAACATTCACAAGGATGGAGGAGAGTCACTCGGAGGCTTCTCTCCCTGGCCTCTCAAGCATGGAAAAAGATGTCAGGTCATGATTAGTTCTGGAGACATGTCTTGGGAGGGACTGGGAAACAAGGTTGGAACAGTTATTTCTTCTCTTGGCTTCCTTTCACTGATAATGAATGAAATGAGGGGGTTTTCTTTGGGAGTGGGGGAGATTTTTGGGGGTACTAGCCATTTTTACATTCCCATATTGAACTTGGATATTGAGAATATCCTAGTCTTTGAATATTGAGACTGAAATTAAGAGAAAGTCATTGTAAAAGTTGGGTTCTGATGTGACATAAGGATATTTTGTATTTATTTATATTGCACATATTGTTTTCCCTCTCTAATAGAATTAAAGGCAGATATGGGTTTTTTCCTTATTTTTTTGTTTTTGTAACCCCTAGCCTACCATTGTATTGGCACTTAATAAATGTTTACAGAATTAATTTGATGTGATTTTCCAGTGTCACAATGTTTTTTTCTGCTCTGAAAAAATAAATAGAACCTGTTTCTCTTAATAAAATTAATGGATCCTGATGGGATGGAACATAGGACCAATGAACCCTGTTTCTCCCTTTTTGTGATAAATCATGTGCTTAATTAAAATAGCCAATAAAAGTAAGCAAAAGCTCTTCCTGATACCTAGTATTAATTAGAAATATCTATTGGTAAACTAGAAAATGAAGATTCTTTTTATCGCTTTCTCCACCATTTTCCTCTCAGTCTTGCCACTTGATAGATAAGGTTCATATCTCTTTTCAAATCCCACTCAAGTACTCCAAGTGCACCCGTTGAACAGACCTAGCCTCTGAGTTAGAGATGAGGAAAGGGAGCTGTCACTTTGCTTCCCATGCTCCTGTTCTTTTTTTTTTTAATAGTATTTTATTTTTCCAAAAATATGCAAAAACAGCTCTCAACATTCACCCCTGCAAAACCCTGTATTCCAAACTTTTCTTCCTCCCTATTCAATCTGACATAAGCTAAACATGTTCAGTTCCTCCAAACAAATTTCCATATTTACCATGCTTCACAAGAAAAAACAAACCAAAAGTGAGGAAAAAAATCATGAGAAAGAAAAAAAAAAGCAAGCAAATAACAACAAAAGGTGAAAATACCATGCTTTGGTTCACACTCAGTCTCCACAGTTCTCTTTCTGAACACAAATAGCATCACAAGTCCAATGGAACTGTCCCAAACGACTCCACTGCTAAAGAAACAAGTCAATCAACAGTTGACCATCATATAATCTTGCTGTCCTTGTGCACAATATTCTCTTGGCTCCATCCACTTCACTTAGCATCAGTTCATGTAAGCCTCTCCAGAACTTCCTGAATAATCCTGCTGATCATTTCTTTTGGAATAATAGTATTCCATTACATTCATATGCCATAATTTGTTCAGCCATTCTCTAACTGATAGGCATCCACTCAATTTGCAGTTCCTTTTCACTACCAAAAAAAGAGACTGCTACAAATATTTTTGCATACATAAGTCCTTTCCTTTTTTATGATCTCTTTAGGATATAGACCCTGTGGTGACACTGCTGGACCAAAAGGTGTGTGCGGTTTTATAGCCAAATTGCTCTCCAGGATGGTTGGATTATTTCACAACTCCATCAACAATGCCATGCTGCTGTTCTTGACTATAAAAGAGACAGAAGAAGAGGAACCTCACAACAAATTAGCTCCCGCTGATCTTGGGAGCCCTGGGGCATCTGCCTACTGTCTACTGAATGATCTAAAATTATATAAATCTAAGAATCCAGATCAGAGGAATTTGTGATGAGATTCACTTATGCAGACCATATTCTGTTTCCTTTTTCCCCTTCCCCCATGCTCGTTTCAAAAAAGGATTTCATTTTGAGTAAGTAATGATTCTTTTTTTTTTTTTGACTGTCCTTCTTATACAATTATACAACCATAGTGTATTAGAACTAGAAGGAAATTTAGAAGTTCTAATCCAACCTATTCATTTCTTTTTTGTTTGCTTATAAAACATTTTATTTTATTGATGTATTTAACTTGAATAAATTAATTACTTCCCAACCCCTCATAATACTTTCTCTTAAAAAAAAAAGAAAGAAAGAAAACTAAGTTAAGTGAAGTAGAATATTTGTGAATATCCATTTGTATAGTTTGCCATTTGTTAACAGAAAAGATATGTCCCCTGACTTTAATGATTTGGAAACATTATTGTCCTGTGTATTTGACCTGAGTTTTGCTGCCTTAATGCTTTCTTCATTTACATTATTGTGACCATTATGCATATTCATGAATCACAGAAGAAATTTTAGAGCTTGTCTCTCTGTTCCATTCCCTTTGTCTTATAGATGAGAAAACTGAGGTCCAAAGAGTTTACATGACTTGTCCAATATCATTCAGGCAGTAGCAGTCCAAAGCTAGCTCTCTTTCCACTATATCCCAGTCCTCCCCATAAAGTTAAGGTTGGTATCCAACAATGTCATTTATCAGCTAACCACCTCATTCTACAAATAGTTCTGCTTTCTTGTTCTGTAGCAATTCATAAAGTTTTCCCAACTTGCTCTGAACTTTTCATTTCCATTATTTCTTTGAGCACAATAATGTTCTATTACACTCATGTGCCATGTGCCACGATTTGTTCAGTTCATTGGATATATAATTTGTTTCTAGATTTTTGTTATTAGAAATAACTGCTATGACTACTCTGGCATTTCTGTCACTGACCTCTTAGGGTACAAAGCTACTAGTGGTATTACTTTTCTTGAATGCCAAGTGGACCCATTGTACAGTTGAGGAAATGAAAGTCCACACAGTAATTTAGAGGTAGAACTGGAACTATATTCTAGGTCTATTGTCTATATTACCTTGCTTCCCACTGTTTGCAATTTTGTTCAGTCATTTCCACTCATGTCTTACTCTTCATGATTTCATTTGGGGTTTTCTTGGCAAAGATAGTGAAGAGGTTTGCCATTTCCTTCTCCAGCTCTTTTTATAGTTGAGTAATTGAGACAAAGAAAGTTGAGTGACTTGCATAAAGTCATATAGCTAGTAAGTATCTGAGGCTGGATTTGGACCCAGGAAGACTCATCTTCCTTATTTCAAGCCCAGTGCTTTATCTATTACACCACATAGTTGTCCCTGGTATGAAATATCAGATACTAAAAGAGAGACAAAAGAAGGAGGACATGACCAGTAGATGAGGTAAGTATATTCAGAATTAATTAGGTTGCTTTGAAAAGGTGCCATGATAAATACCATGCCTATATCACATGCAGAAGAAAATTATTCTGAACAGTAAGATCAGTACATTTGTCAATATTATAGGGCTTATTTGGAAAACTAATGCCTTTCTTGGAGCTAAACAAAGGCAGAGCAAGTATACATTTACCTACAAACTACAAATTCTAAATACAAAAGGATACAAAATTTATTTTTTCCACTTAATTGCATGTTATTTTTAAAAATTACATGTAAAGATAGTTTTCAACATTCACTTTTATAAGATTTTGAGTTCCATATATTTTTCTCTTTTTCTCCTCCTCCCCAAAACAGCAAGCAATCTGATTCAGGTTTTATATATATATATATATATATATATATATATATATATATATATATATATATATATATACAATCAAATTAAACATATGACTATAGAACTATTACTCATGTTGTAAAATAAGAATAAAAACAAAAGGGAAAAATCTTAATTGAAACTAGTATATTTTATCTGCATTCAGACTATATAATTCTTTTTCTGCATATGGTCAGCATTTTCCATCATGAGTCTGTTGGAGTTATCTTGAATCATTGTATTTCTTAGAAGAGTTAAATCAGTCATAATTGAGCACTACAAATGTTGCTATTAACTGTTACTATGTACAGTGTTTTCCTGGTTCTGCTCACTTCACTCATCATCAGTTCATATAAATCTTTTCAGATTTTTCTGAAATCCACCTTCTCCTCCTTCCTTATAGAACAATAGTACTTCATTACATTCATATATCAGAACTTATTCAACCATTCCCAATTGATGAGCACCCCCTCAATTTCCAATTCTTTGACACTACAAAGAGATTTTTGTACTTATGGATCCTTTCCCCCTTTTTAATATCTCTTTAGGATAAAGACTTAGTAATGATGGATCAAAGGGTATGTACAGTTTGGTTGCCCTTCAGGTACATGAGGGATGGGTATAAAGTTTAGAAAATACTCCTTCAGTAATTATAGAAATTGAACTTAATGGAACTTTTAATTTATATTCCCAGAGCACATAGCACATTTAGTAGGTATCCAAAAAACACTGATTATATCAGTAAAGATAGTGACCACACTTATGATTCCATCAACATAGAGAACTCCCAGAGAAGCAAACTCCTTCTGCCACTGCAAGCTGGGAGCTGCTCTGAGGCTTATAGTCTCAAAGAGTTGTCTAAACGTGTCAAAAACAATGTCTACTGGCCACACGAGGCCCATAACACTAGAGTATGGCCCAAACCCAGTTAAAATGTAATTGGGAAATATTTCAAAAACATTTTTATAATACAAATAAATACAATTTATCTATAAACAAATAACATAATAGCAGAAGTAATATGGATGGATATAAATAAATAAAAATGCAATAGAGCATAGATCATACTAATATGTGGTTTTTTTTCAAGTCAAAACGTGGCCTGTGGGGATCCCCATGTACAGTTAGATGGCTCCCAATTCTGTTTGAGTCTGATATCACTGGCCCAGATCACTGAAAAGTTTAAATGAGCTCCCCAGGGTCACAAAGCCAGTGTGTGTCAGAGGGGACTAGGACCAAGTTCTTCATATCTCCAATTTTCTATCCAATAAATCTATCTATTTGATAGAAAGACTATCTCATAGTCTTTCATTAAGTTGAAAAATTAAGAAATACTTTCTTTTCCCCTTTACTCCCTCAGGACATTGACCCATCAGTAAAAATAAGAAGTTGTTATATTATACAGCCGAGCTGGTTGTCATCACAAGGCACCAGAGCCATTGTAGAGCTTCATGGTCACCGTGTTATCTAACAATATAATAACCGAACTCCTAAAAAAGCCAAGTCCATCCCCAGGACATTCAGGAACTCAGACGGGCGCCCACCCCCGGCCTAATGTGGATGATGTATATTTATTAATAAAGCCAGAGTGGTGTCCTAAAATTATCCACAGAACACATTTGCTAACCTACGGCAATGGGGGGAACAATTACTTATTAATAAAGCAATAGCTAAATCTAATTATAGCCCCATCAGAGGCAGCGGATAATAAAACCGAGTTTGCCTTCCAGAGCTGAGTGACCCAGCCGACCTCAAATCAAAGTTTAAACCATCCGTCAGCTTCCAATACATTCCCAGCACACCTACCAATTACCAGCGCCCCGGTGTTGCTGTCTCGCAGGGGTCAAGGGTCACCGCCAGTGCCAGATAGCTGTAAGCTAGAAGGGAGCTTTAGAAATCTCATTATCCTGTTAACCATACATTTATCTGACAAGATAAAAGAGACTAGGTGACCAAGCTATCATTAAAGATTAATAGAAAGTATAAAAAATTCAGCTGCAACCAGCATTACTGTTTAGAGTCTGTGATCGGCATGACAAGGTTATTAATCAGAGAGCCAAAAAGATTTAGGTCTCTTCTTTAAGTGTTCTCTTTCTCTGTCTGTCTCTGTCTTTCTGTCTCTGTATCTCTGTTTCTGTCTGTCTCTGTGTCTCTGTTTCTGTCTGTCTCTCTGTGTCTGTGCTTCTCTGTTCATCTGTCTATCTGCCTGTTTGTTCATATCTTTCTGTCTATCTATATGCCTCTCTGTCAGTGTCTCTGTCTGTATCTCTATCTGTGTCCATCTCTCTGTCCATATGTCTCTCTGTTTCTTTTTATCAGTCTGCCTCTCTGTCTCCATGTCTCTCTTTTCTTTCCTCCCTTCCTTCTTCCCTCTCTTCCTTCTTTCCTTTCTTCCCATCTTCCTTTCTCCCTCCCTTCCTTCCAAACTTAAAAAATTTAACACCCCCTTCCCATTTCAAGTCCTTCATTTTCATTTCCACCTCCCCAAAACAAAGGTCAGGGGAGACGCCTGCTAATTGGATCTTCTCTGTTTGAATCATAACATGTTAGACCAATTATAAAACTGCTGGGCTCAGAGTCGAGAAGAATTGAGGGAAGCCGAGAAGGCCAGAGCCAAATGGAGTTAGGGGCTCATGCTGCTTACCAGGGCAGCTCTTTTTCTCAGAGCACTGGGGCCATTAATAAATTGTCTGGATCAATACCCTTATTAATTTTAATCCAGGCCTAGGAGGCACACCCAAGCCCCAGTGTGATCTAGCCTCATTCCTGATTCCATTTCAGTTTTACATGAAAGGTTCTAAAGCTACAACTAGGTGGGAATATGAGACAAGCCTCTGTTTTTAAGGCTTAAGTATTCCTTTTATTCTATTTGGCCCCCTTCTTCCTGATTCTTTCCCTCCTCCCTTCACCTTTTTGATCATAAATCAATGTCCTTTCACAAGTTTCCCTGTAAGTTATGCTCTCAGATGGAGAACAGCGGTCTCTCCTCTCCTTTCTCTGGGGTTTAAAAAAAGGGGGGGAGCCAAGAGAAGGGATTGATGCAGGGCTGGAGGGGGGCTATAAGCAACAGATCCTTGCTTTTGATCTGAAGCTGTAGAGGGGACTTGGGCCCAGGACCAGCCCTTAGCAAAATTATCAAGGTGAAGTTTGCCCCCAGTGCTCCGTCTTTATTCCTTTTTCTTGCCCATTCTCATCTTTTCTCTCCCTGTTTCATCCCCATATCTGATAGCCCAAGTCATCCACCATGGCCTCTCTGGTGTTTAACCCCAGTACAACATTTGAGGGAATTGCCCTATGAGGAGACCCCCAACATCCTAGATGGAAATTTCCCTTTCTCCAGTTTATTTACATTTATATAGGTCTGAGATCCATTAACACAAAATACCTACAGAAAATAGACGTCTGTCTACTTAGTGTTTAATGAATAATGCATGAGAGGCAGGCAGCATGGTGTGGTCACTAGAGAGCCAGGAAAATCTGGGTTCAAGTGCAGTTATCTGATTACATGCTGGCTGTATAATTGTGGGCAAGGCATACGATCCTCTAGGTAACTCTCTAAGATTGTAAATGCAGAGAAGATACAACCTAACATTGGAAGAAGGCTTTGACTCATTATCCTTTCACTTTCACAATGAAATCACAAGTAATGTTCCTATCTTTACCCTTTAAATACCTCTATATACTTGGACTTACCTCCATTCTTCCAAAGCCTTCATTCCTTCCACCTAATCTTTTTCTTATAAATAGGCAAGGGATTGTCTTTTTCCCTTTATGTATTTTGGTACTTAGCAAAATGCATGGCATACAGTAGGAGCTTAATAAATGCTGGTTATGTTATTAGGTAAGTAATGGGCAAGGTTGAGTCTTCTGGGAAATGTTATTATAACTACCTAGTGGTTCCAAAGACAGACTAGAAGCTGACCTGTGTAATCTAAGTTAAAATGTATAAACATGCTATTCTGCCCCATATGTTCACATTTGCCTCCTTCTTCCAACTTTTCTGATCTACCTGCCATTAGTCATGCCTTTGGTTTAAGATATAAAATGTTCAGGTTAACTCAGGAAGACCCGAGTTCAGATATAACCTCAAACTCTTACACTATCTGTGTGATTCTGAACAAATAACTTAAACTCTGTTTGTCTCTACTTCCCTACCTGTAAAATAGCACTTCCCAGACATGTTGAGAGGATCAAAGGAGATAATAATAATAAAGTCTTTAGCCTGGTGTTTGGCACATAGTATATTATTTTTTTAAAGATGCTATTTTCTAGGAGGCAGAATGATGCAAGGGAAAGAGAGTCAGAGATCTGTCCATTCTGGAAAGAATGCCTTTTTATGTATCTCTAACGCTTAGCACAAGCAATTAGAAACTAGATCCAAAAAGCTATTAAACTTCAAGGTGAAGTTTGCCCTCACTGCTCTGTCTTTATTCCTTTTTCTTGCCCATCCTCACCTTTTTAGTGTCCCTCTCCCTGTTTCATCCCCATATCTGATAGCCTAAGCCATCCACCATGGCTACTTTAGGTCAAAGGGATCAGGGAAAATGACTTCTATATAAAAAATTTTCTTTTTTAAAAAAATTTAAAATTAAATTTAAAAATAAATCATAATGTACAACCCTTAAAATATTTACAGTAGGTTTTTTTTTTTTTTGTCTGTGTGCATGTAGCAGCAAAGAACTAGAAATCAAGGGATTGCCCATCAACTGGGAATGGCTGACCAAGTTGTGGTATTTATATATCTAATGGAATACTATTGAGCTATAAAAATACCAAGGGGATAGTTTCAAAGAAACCTGAGAAAACTTGTTTAAATTGATGCAGAGTGAAGTGAGTAGAACCAGAGCAATTCATACAATGGCAGTAATATAATACAATAGCAGAATCTGTTGTGAAAGAGATAGAAACTCTCATCAATGTAACAACCCACAATTCCACAGGACTGATGATGAAATGTGGATGGATTCAGAATATTGACTGAGTCATATGTTTTGTTTTGTTTGTTCTGTTTTTGACATGGTCAAAGCAAGAGTTTGTTTTGCTTGACTCTACATGTTGTACAAGTCCAAGAACTTTAACTTGGGCGACACCCACATGAAAGGACTCTGTTTTATTGCTTTCTCAATGGGAGAAGGGAGAGGAGGGAAGAAGGAAGAGAATGTGCATCTGAAATTAAAACAAAATAAAACAATTTTAAAAGATAGAAGAGAAGCTTGCTGCATTTGGAGTCTGGGGACTTCTCTGGCCATTATCTGAGTGACATTGAGCAAATCCTTTAGTGTTTCTAGACTTTGTTTTCTCACTTGTAAAACATGGAGGATGGAGTAGATGATGCCCCTCCTAACTCTCACTCTAACACTCTGGGAGGAGTCCATTTTTGCCATTATCACCTCTTATTTTTGTGGATTGATCAGAATAGCTTCAGTTACCTTCCAGGACAGGGTCATGGCATCTGAGAGGACAGGACATAGAAAGGACATTTGTGTGAATAGCTAGGAAGAAGAGCTAGCTTTGGAGCATAGGTGGGAAAAGGCACAATGCACGGTAGGGGTTAGTCTAACTGGAGCCTAGGGATCAGGGACAGAGGACATAGCTATGGGCCAGAGCTAGAACACAGGAGAGGAGGATAACAGTAGAATCCTAATAGACAGATTTGAGTAAATCAATACCTTAGACTTAATTAGGAATAGAGTTTCTATAAAGAAGAAAAAACATAATAGGAGTAGTAAAAAATCTTAAGGTAAATTAAAATATTTATTAAGAACCTATTTTGTGAAAAGCTTTATGTTATGGGGCAGCTACTGGCCCAGTGATAGAGTGCTGGATTTAGAATCAGAAAACTCATCTTCTTGAGATCAAATTTAGCCGCAGACACTTAGGAGCTATGTCACTCTAAGCAAGTGATTTCACCCTGCCTGCCTCAGTTTCCTCCTCTGTAAAATGAGCTGAAAAAGGAAATGGCAAATCACTCCAGTATCTTTGTCAAGAAAATTCCAAATAGGGTCTACAAGAATTGGAAAGGACTGAACAACAATAGCAACAACAATAATGTTAGTGGTTAGAGGTGGGAGAGAAAGCAAAAATTAGATTAAGATATGGTCTACTCTAAGACATGGTTCCTTCTTTCAAGGAACCTGCATTTGAATAGGGGATGTGATAAGCATAGATAGCTATGACACAAATATTATGTGATAAATGCATTAAAAGTATACAAAGCAAATTACTATACAACATATAAGGTGAAAAGTTTTTACCAGCCAGAAAGATCAGGGAAATCTTCACAGAGGAAGCAGATAATTTATGCTTTAAGAGATGGCTGGTATTTCAATAGGACAGATGGAGAAGGAGGAGATTTGGGGCATAAGGTATAGACTGAAAAAAGCACAGAGGTAAGAGATTGCAGTTCATGTTAGGAGTAAAGAGCTGTCCAGTTGGACTAGAGTATATGGTGGGATAAGAAATGGGATGATGGTAATGGTGGTAAGACTGGAGAGGCTACAAACTGCAAGCTGTGGAAGGTCTTAAGCAAAGGGGGGAATATTAGCAATATAGAACCAACTGATTTTTTAATGGAAGATTATAATCTAGTCTATAGAGAAGGATGATCATTCTGGCAAAAATATGGAGGATAGATTAGAAGCAAGCAGGAGAATGGCATTGGGAAACTGTAAAGAGACAAGTTAGATAGCAACAAAGACAATCTAGGGAAGCAGCTGTGGGGAATAAAAATGAGAGGAATGATGCATGAGATTTTGCATAGTTAAAATCAACAGTATCTGGTAACAATCAGATATTAAAAGGAAAAGAAGGAAAATCAAAAGAGAAATCCAAGATTACAAACATGGGAGATCAGCTGAATGGAAATGCCAAAACAGAATTAATTAACTGGCCTGAAGAGGAACATATTTGGGGAAAAGATGAAAAGCTTAGTTCTGGATATGTTGAATTTGAGATGCTGGTAGAGTGTCCAGCTGGAAGTGTCTTGTAAGTAATAGAGGGAGAAAAGGAAAGAGCGAGAGAGAAACACACACACATAGGAGTCATCTACACAGATATTATTTCAAAATTTCAAAAGACAAATAGAGGAGAGAATAAAGAAAAAAGCCAAGGGGCAGCACTCATGTGAAGGGGTCAGAAATTAGTCAATAAGCCTTTATTGAGTATCTGCTATGTTCCAGGCATTGTGTTAAGTGTTGAGAATAAACACACACAAGAAGGTAAACATGATCCTTGCCCCACAGCGTTCTTATGAGAGAGGTTCAGGAAGCAGCCAAATAAGAGGAGAAGGATAGGGGGAGATGATGAAAAGCATCAAAAGCTGTGAAGAGATGAGGGTTCTCTTAGGTCATAGAGGGAAGGTTTGGGGAGTAGTAAGGACAGAAGTCTGAGAGGAACTGGTAAGTGTGTGGACAGTGAATAAATGGAAGCATTGACTATGGAAAACTGTCAGCAAGTGAGAGAAAGATTAGATCAGAGTCTGACTTCATAATCCCATCTGGACTTTTCTTGGAAAGACAGTGGACTGGTTTGCCATTTTCTTCTCCAGCTCATTTTACAGGTGATGAAACTGAGGCAAACAGGATTAAGAGACTTGTCCAGGGTCACACACCTAGGCTAGATTTGAACTGAAGAAAATGAGTTTTTCTGATTCTAGTTCCAGTATTCTACCCATTATTCTACCCATTATACTACCTAGCCACCTCTAACAAGAGTAGACTATTCATGATTTTTGCCCCAGGAGGTCAGGTTTAGTATTTGTAGTCTTTCAAGACCATAAAAACAGAACTTGGTACCTAATTAGCAAGAATGGTGAGTTAAAATAGGAAGCTACCCCTGCCTGCCCCCACATGGGAACTCTTGGTCAGCATCCTCTGACAACAACTACCTCCTCAACTTGGGGTATCCTTTCTGCTGCTTACCCTGAACACATTTGGTCCTACTTGCTAAGCAAGTCTCTGCTACTGCAACACCAATGTTAAGCAGCACATGCTGAATGGGAGCACAGTAAATGATGTCATGTAATGATGAATATCTCTGGATTTTCTGTTGGTTTCCAACAGAACTTTTGTGAGTAATCTTTCCCCTCTTTCCCCTCCCCTCTCCCTTCCAACTTCCCTTCACCTCCCCTCCCTCTCTCCTCCCCTTCTCTCCTCTCTCTCTTTTTCTCCCCCTCCTCTCTCTCTCTCCCCATTCTTCCCTGTCTCCCTATTCCTCTTCCTGTTTCTGCTTCAGTCTGTCTCTTTCTCCCTCCCTCTTCATTCTTCTCTGTCTGTCTTTGTCTCTCTGTCTGTCTCTCCCTCCCTCTTCCTCCTTCCTTCCCTCTCTCTCTGTGTCTCCTCCCTCCCCTCTCCCCGCCTCTCTCTCTGCCCCCAGTGAATGCCCCCCAGATACAGTTTGCCAACAGCTCCAGAAATCCAAGACTATCACCCTAAAGAGTTTTCTACAGTAATTCTTACCTTTCAGCCACCTGCTGCCACTTCTCCCCTTTACCTACACCTGTAGAACCAAAACTGCCTGTTCTCTAACAATAGTTCCCACCCAGGCAGGAAATGAAAAGGAAGTTATCAGACCAAAAGAATATTTTTTCACCTTCTATCATAGATTTACATTTGTGAGGTCAGCAATGTCCCACCCTTAATTTCTTCACCTCTGAGGCAGAAGGATGTGTGGTTGACAAAGGTGAAAGCCACTCCTAGTGCAAAATATCCACAGGTATAAAGGTTGAGGAGGGGGCTGCCAAAGTCAGAGAAAGGTCAGCAGAAGGGAGACAGCTGGGTGGAATGCTAGATTTGGAATGTCAAAGACTCAAGTTCAAATCTTGCCTCAAACTCATATTGGTTGTGTGACCCTGGACAAGACTACTCTCTCAGTCTGCTTCTTCTGTGAAAGGGGAGTAATAATATCATCCAACTTACAGGCTTGTTGTGGAGATCAAAAGTGTTTTGCAAGTCTTAAAGAGCTGTATGAAGGCTAGTCATTATTATTCCCCGGGTCAGCAGGACAGAAGAGTGGAACAGGCAGTAACGTCCGGCTGGAGCCAGTCACTATCCCTGGATGACTTCTATTATAAATGAAAATTTGCTCTGGAGCTGGTGGTCTGCTCTGGACATTTAAATCTGCTCTGTCAGGGCAGCTATTATTTATTAAAATGGGGCTGTGCTCCGCAGTGGAAATATTTTCAAACAATTAAAAAGCATTCATGAGTCAGCCTCCGGATGAAGTTGACCCAGCAGCACAGCTATGGAGCTGTCCGGCTGAACCTCCTTGTTTTACAGACAAGATCTGTTAAGTGACCGGCTCATGATCTCACAGACAGATTTGGATTGCCATCTGGTGCCCAAGGTCAGAGACCCTCCTGCTGTTCCCCTCTCAGATTCAGTCGCCACCCCCACAGTTCCTTTGTGTCACTTCTGTCTTAAACCTTGCCATTTGAATCTGGGTCAGGAAGAAACCCCACCATGTCCGTGCCTTTGCACCGTCTGTCCCCCGTACCCAGAATACACACCCATCTCACACTTTTTTAAAAATCCCTTGGCTCTTTCAAAGCTCAAATGCCACCTCCTACATGATCCATTTCCTGATCCTCACCCCCACACACACACATTTTGTTTGCATATATTTTGAATCTACTTTGTTATTTAGTCATTTTTCAGTCATGTCTGCAGCTCTACATGACCTGTGCTGGGGCTTATGCTGGAGCGGTTTGCCATTTCCTTCTCCAGTTCATTTTATAGGTGAGGGAACTAAGGTAAACAGGGGTAAGTGACTTGGCCAGGATCACCCAGCAAATGAGTGTCTGTGGCTGGATCTGTACCTGCACTCTGTCCACTGCCCCACCTACCACAGCCCTTGCATCCACTTACATAAGATTATATCACTTCCCTTATTAGAATTAGGTCCTTTTGAGCAATAAAGGGCTGTTTCTTGTGAGGGCAGCAGCGTCCCAACCTAAACTGTTTAACTTCTGAGGCAGATGGGTCTGTGGTTAACCAGATGAGAGCCTGCACATACCTGTAATATGGGGGGAAAGAAGGGACTGACAAGGTCAGAGAAAAGTTGGCAGAAGGGCAGGCATAGTAGGCAGAATGCTAGATTGGGAATACAGATATAAATAATAGAATATAACATAACATAATAATATGATGTAATGATATAATATAAAGATAATAAAGATATAAAAATGTATCACCTAGCACAGGACCTAGCTCATGGGAGGTATGTACTAAATTTTGTGTTGACCAATAGATGTCCTTGTGTTCTTGGGAGATGGAGATCCCTCAGAAGAGCCATTAATTTATTTCCATCTGTGGGACAGTGGGTCCCTGGGAAGTTCATACAAAGGGATGTTTTAACTAATGAAATCTGGATTCAGAGGAAGTCAAGCCAACTCTTTTCACTAAAAAAGTAGCTGTGGGGCACCCCTATTATTATTATTCCTTTACATAAAATACCCAGTGGAAAAAACCCTCACCCCCAATTGTTCGTATCATGATTGACTTGCAGGCCTTTGGAAAATAAACTAAGTCTCAGAAAACAAGAGCCAGGAGATGCAATGTCTAGTCTTTTTCTTCTGGTCATTAGCAACATGACCATGAATGAGTGTCTTTGCTTCTTGGGATTCTGTTTTCTCATATCCAAAGGGGAAAGGATTGGAATAAATTATTTCTAAATTGTAGTACTTCCAGCACTAAACTGATATGGTTCTACTTTCTTGAACCTATTACTTCTGTAATTGCAAAATAGGGAGAAATAATACCTGCTGGACTTACTTGGAACCAGAAGTGCTATGAGGCAAAAATGGCGTGTGTAGATAAAGAGATTGTGTGTCAACCATTAAGATGATGGAGATTTCTAACTCTTCTACTATTTCTTACCAAAAGTAGATACACATGTTTTGAAAGCCTTTGGCCTAACCATCTAGAATCTGACTTGGGGTACTTCTTTCCTATTTCTTATCTCTTAAGTAGCCTTTCTTGAGCTCAGACCTCTTCCTGACTCTCCTGGTCTCCCATTTCCTATACCCATGTACCAAATTGATGCTCCTGGGAAGGAAAATCAAGAGACATCATGAAAGAACCAATGGAGGACATCATAACAGCTCAGCACAACGTGCCTTGTGCAGTAACACAGGATCAGGTTAACAAAGGCATAAAAGGAGATGTTTGGTTAAATATAGTTTTAATCACTGGGCCTAGAAGCAGGAAGATCTGAATTCAAATCCAGCATCGATCTATGATTCTTGGCAAGTAACTTAACCACTGTCTGTTTCAATTGCCTTGTCCATAAAATAAAGCTAAAAATAGTATTTATCTTCCAAGGTTGTTTTGAGGACAAAATGATATATTTGTAAAGTGCTTTGGAAACATGAAAGTATTGTTATTGTTAATGTTGTTATTATAATTATGCCTATAAGATAGCTGGTAGTTGAAATTTAATCTAAAGTCATCACTAGATTCCTGCAAATAGCATTATTTTCAATCAGATAATGGCAATCAACAGTAGTGTAGAATGGGAAGGTGCCTGTTTTTTCTTCTTCACAAAATGAGGTCTTGATGAACATGGCAGACCCCTCAGTAATGATGTTCCAATGGTGGATATATTAAAGCTATACAGTTGATCTTTCTTCTATCATTGAGAGTGGAATCATAGAATAGTCCAAACCCCCTCATTTTATGGATGAAGAACCTGAAGCCTAAAAGATAAAATATCTAAACTAATGACTTATAGTAAGATAGCAGCAGAACCAGGTCAAGAATTCAGCTTGTTTCTAATAACTAGTCAATCAACTGGGTTTTTGTAATTTTTTTCCCACTACTTACCTCCTTTTTTGCTGAGTCTATTTAATTAAGTCCTTATCCTCAGGCTCAAATGTGCTCTTTATTTATTTCTTCATCCACATTTTTCTTAGAATGATAAAGGAATGAAGATCAACTCAGAGTGCCTAGGGCATAGAAATAGAAATCTACATCCCCCACAAATCAGGACATTTGTAAATAGGCTATAATCCCAGAACGAATGAAAGATACTTCCCTCACCCAATACAAAAATATCTCCTACTGCCTTCAATAGTAACTGAAAATTCCTACCATTAGAGTTTCTCCTTTGTGTTAATGCATTCTAGACAAGGCCCCTGTGAAAACACAAATTCACATGAGGAAGGGAGGGGTATGACATCGGGCAAGTGGATGTAAAATGGGGGGTTGGGACTATACGAACTCTCAGGTTTTATCCAGCTTAAATTCTATGCATCCATAAATTTGCCCAGGAAGAACGAACTCGGAGCACTTCAAAAATATTAAAGATTTGCCTCTAGGACTGTATTGCAAAGAAATCTAAAGAAAAATTCCTTGATGCACAAAAAATATTTGTAGCAGTTATTTTTTATGATGGCAAAGACTAGAAATTGAGGGGATGTTCATCAATTGGGGAACAGCTAAACAAGTTGTGGTAGATGATTGGGATAGAATACTATTGTGCTCTAAGAAATGACAAGGAGAATGGTTCTAGAAAAACTGGAAAAGACTTATTGAACTGATGCAAAGTCAAATGAACAGAACAAGGAGACCATTGAACATTATAAGAACAATTTTGTAAAGATGGTCAACAATGACAGATTTAGCTATCTTGATCAATACAAGCATACAAGACAATTCCAAAGAACTGATGATGAAAATGCTATCCAGGGAGAGGACTAATGACTTGAGTGGAGGCTGAAGCATATTATTTTCACTTTTTTATTTTTCTTGCTTTTTTCTAAAGTTTACATGACTTTATATTTATAACTAGTATCATATTATTTGTCTTCTCAATGAGCAAGGAAGGGGCTGAAGGGAGGGAGCTTTTCACCCACAAAGCTCTGCACATTAAAATGCAATTGGGAAATGCTTAACATAATTTTAAAAATACAATAAAATATTGATGCTATTATTTTGTGGTTTACTAACTCCATTTGGGACCTGCAGGGATCCATTTTTATTTGAGTTTGACATCATTGGACTAGACAACCTTTAAGGTATTTTCTAGGTATAATGCTTTATTGCTCTATGACAAGATAACATATGCAAGTGTTACCTTCCATGTAATAGGGAAATAAGTCCTATTATAGTCCAGAGAAGGAAGCCATCAGCAATGGATGAGGGAACTATCAGAGGAAGCTTTCTGCAGATGGTAGACTTGAAATGGGTAGGACTGGAGTAAGTAGATAAAGGAAGAGGAAGGATAAGGCAATCACATAGAGTAATAACACCAATGCAGGAATAAATCAATTGTCTATTGAGTGGCGAGTTGGAGAATAATGAGATAACTATAAAATGGAGTTAATGAGTCAACTGTGTGATCAGGGAGTCTAATAATGGGATATCTTGAAAGTAAAACAGGTCAGACAGCAGAGTAAATAAGGAGTCACTGAAAGTTTTTTGAGCATGAACCACATGTTTTTGAAAGTTGAATGAGTCTTGCAGATATATACAAGATGGACTGGAAAATGACCACTTAGATACCATCAACAAAGTCTTAGCCCTCATCACTTCACATGTATATTATTGTAGAAAAGAAAATGGCTTAGAAAGAGTTATTTTAATCTGGTAGAATTAGTCACTCACCCAGTGGGCAAAATCTAGACTTGCTAAGACTTGAGGCACCAACTCCTCAGCCCTGTGCTTTTGTTCTCCTTGTCTTGCCAAACATTCCATTGACTCCCAGGCCTGTACCCTTCTCTGAGAAGGCCATGCCCAATTGCACCAGGTAAATAAAAAGGAATTTCATAGGCTGTGTCTCTTTATTCTTCCCTCATCGATTTCTGGCTGCCAAGAACTATCTGTCCTATCTGCATAATTGTAGCATTTTATATTCAAAGTAGTACATGTGCAATTATTTATTTGATATATATCTAATATGTAATCACATTTTAAAGTATTTTCCTCTAATAAATTATTTTCTTTTAAGCAATTCAGTTCATTGTTTGGAGATCCTGCTTTTGAACAAAGACTCAAGAATAGGAACCATGTACTGGAATTAGTGAACAAACACACTGCCTTTAAAAGACAAGCTCAGCTTGGTCAGGGACTGATAAATGTAAGGAAAAAATGGGCAAACCTGATGCTTCAACAGAAAAATAATCACCAGGAAACTCTTACTTGCCCCAAATCCCAAGACATTTCTCAGGGTATGAGGCCTGATGAGTAATCAAAAAGAGTAATTAAAATGCTAAAGAGAGACAGTGAGACAGAAGGAAGGGAGGAAGGGAGGAAGGGAGGAAGGGAGAGAGAGAGAGAGAGAGAGAGAGAGAGAAGAGAGAAGGAGGGAGGGACAGAGAAGGAGGGAGGGAGGGAGAGAGGAAGGGATGGAGGAAAGGAGGGAGGAAGAATATTTTTAAAAGCACCTTGCCTTCTGCCTCGTGGGTGACAATTGTTGTCTTTTCAAATGGGTGATCTTGGTGTGGGTGAGAGAAAATATATTAGAGCATTACATAAGAAGAAAAAAGTGATCAGAAGAATGACATGTTTGTTCATTCTTTATCATTAATGGGTTGCATTCGGCAGCCTCTGGGTGCTCTTCCAACTTTAAGATTCTGTTATTCATGATTCTGAGGAACACAGTGATACAACATTGTCACCTTCCCTCTAGCCCAGTATTTTGTCTCTGACAAGACCACTAAGGGAAATTTGATGAGAAAACATAGTAATGTCTCTCTTTGATGTTTTCAGTATGCTTTAAAGAGCTAATATTGCAATAGAAATTGTCCCAAGGCCTGGTTCAAATCCTGACTCTACATAATAATGTGAAATTGGATAAATCACTTCATGCTTTAAATTTTCTTTTCTGTAAAATAAGAGGTTTTGACTGGATTATTTCTAAAGTACATTCTAGCTCTTACACCCTGTGCTTTTAGCATTTAGCACAAGGCCTGGCACATTTGCCATTGTTCAGTTGTTTCAGTTTTGTGACCTACTTTGGGGGTTTTTTCTTGGCAAAGATCCTGGAGTAAATAATCATTTCCTTCTTTAGCTCATTTTTATAGATGAGGAACTGAGGCAATCAGGGTTAAGTGATTTGCTTAGAGTCACCCAGCTGGTAAGAGTCTGAGTCTCATCTCTTCAGGGCATGAGACTAAACTGACTCCAAGCCCTGTGCTTTATTTATTTATGCGGCCTAACTGCCCTTCTCTGTCCCTAGTAAGAAATTACTATATGTTTATGGATTGATTGATTCTACCTTCAAAAGTAAAGGATGTTTTCTAAAGATCCTGAGCTTGTCTTAATAATCCTTTATGATTTATGAATCTATAGTTGTCTCAATCTTTTATTATTGTTATTATTATTTTAATGGTCAAGGATTAAGGTTAGGTGAATCTGCAATGTCATTGCACAGAGAACTTCTATTGAAGGAGATCCCTTTAAAAATGCAGGTATATACCTTTCTGCAACTCATAGAGAAGTTAAATGGCCTGGGATCCCACAGTAAGGATGTGCCATAAAGGGACTCCAAAGTCAGTTCTTTAATAAACTGTCATTTTTATCCATTGAATTACATAAATCTTTCTAGAATCTTTAGATACTTTCTGTCGTCACAACTTTTGTTGGCATTATATGAGAGTTAACTTTGTTATTTATTATCATCATAAAGTTTATTGCAAATCCTTCTTATGGCATGAAGGCTTTGGGGTCTTAAAGTCTGTGTCATCAAGGCAAACTCTCTCTGGTAGATCCTTACATGATGCTTTCAGATCCGAGTACAATTTTTGAGGACTGGACATGTAGAAAAGTAGAGAAGCATAATCAACAGGCTGGCCATTTGGTGATTAATCTTTTGTTATGGCAATCCTTGAAATAAAGAAAGATAGAAAATGCTCCCTACTTCTGTGTGGTCCCCTTCTGATTCTTTCATGAAGTAGAGGTAGTAGAGAAGACTAAGATTAATTGTTTTTAAATAGTCTAACCTAGACCTCATGATAGAACTTCCCTTACCTGGGGTCTCATCACCCTGTAACATCTTCCACCATGTTGATCCCCTTCTTCCATTGATGAGTTCCTCCCAGGGCTCCATAAAGGCCATAATTTCATTTCCCTTCCAACTGTGCTTCTGACTTTCAGGACTTCACACCCTTGAGGATACTTTCATTCCCTCTCTAATTTTTCAGTAATTTTTTGTTCCACCCACCCCCCAACAATTAAGCTCCTTGATGGTAAGAACTGTTTTTCCTTTTGTTTATATTTGTATCATAATTCTCAGAACAGTACCTGGTTCTAAGTGCTTATTAAATATGCATTATTTGTCTGTGATATATAACTGTGAGATATCCTAATCAGAGTTAACAAAAAGACAGGCTAGCCTCTTTAATCTAGCAAATAATGAGGCATTTTCCTATGAATAGAGAACAAGCCTTGGAATTAAGAAAGATTGGATGGGGTCCTGCCCTGAGACACGTATTGGTTATGTCTGTGTGTATATACGATATGTATATGTATACATAGCTTATACATTTATAAGCTTTATACATTTATAAGCTATATTTAGCTTTATACATTGCTTACATAGGACTAGGATAAATCAATAAAGATCTTGGTTGCTTGATAAATTTTCATTGGCAGCTAACCCTAGACTGTCATTCATTAATATTTATTAAGCACCTACTATGTTCCAGATACTAAATGCTTTACAAATATTATTTCATTTGATCCCTGGAAAGTAAGTGCAATTGTTATCTCATTTTATGGTTTAGGAAATTGAGGCCGTGATTAAGTGACTTCCTCTGGATTAGCCAGTAAAGTTTCTGAAGTTGGATTTGAATTCAAGTTTTCCTGACTCTACATCCAGCACAATGTCCCTTGTTCCAATTAGTTAATAAATAAGTATAAATGGCTTTATCAGATTTTTGGAAATTAGTAGTTGGGTTAGCAAAAAGGGAATTTTCAGGAAACAAAGAAACTCAAACCGTTACAATTTTGCCAAGGATCAATCAGCCTTGAATGTCCATATACCAAAAAAGACCTAAGGACCAAACTAGTTGTACCATCCACAGAAGGAAGAACAATTCACACATTTTTCTTCTGTTTATATTTATAGCCTAAAGCCTATTTATTTGTAAAACTTCTGCCTTGGCCAATTTAAGAGGACATAAAAGCGTTGATTAAGGCTTGAAATGACAAAATTGTGTAATGCAAATACACTAGTGAAGATAGATGTTCATCTACAACCAACCAACAATCAAGGTAATCATATCTAACCAGTCTTAAGAGTAGAAGGGTAAATAAAAAGACAATCCACACATTTGCTCATTTTTATTCTAATTGAGGACATTAGCCAACTTTTGTCTTTCAGCTGTGATGTTTATAATCATGAATGACTAACACTAATCTGGATTTGGATAAAAGAACACGTTTCCTGGAATGATACTTGTCCCATTTATGTCTGAGAAGGAGTGTACAGAAATCAACAAAATGTACCTAGGGATAAAGTAACTTAAGGCCTCTCTCTGATCCCTAAGCCCAACACAGATAAAGACTTAAAGACTGCTTAAGAACAACTACAAATCTCAGAAAATGCTGGTTATTTAACCAGCTCTGAGTAAAATTAGGTTCATTGCTAAAAAAGGATAATAGATTTAGAACTGAAAAGAGCCTTAGAAGTCATCTAGTCTAACCCTTTTATTTCACAGATGAAGAAACTAAGGCTCAAGCTCATGTAGGAAGGAAATGACAGAAATGGATCCCAACAGACTCACCAGGTTGGCAAATCCAGCTTCCCAAACTGATTCACTGAGGCAGCAGAGGGTCAAACATACTGCCTGTAGGATAGAATGGAGTCCATAACATTCCAGAGACAGCAAAAAGCGGATTAAAATATAGTTCCTATCTGAATTTAATATGTTGATGTATTATTAATAATAAAAAGTTATAAATAAGCATAGTTAATATGCAGCCAATAGAGATCTTTATCTATATAGTTCATTGGTTCTAATTTCTAGCTAAGTATGACCCCACTGATATAGAGGTGGAGAGTTTCCAATATGGTCCATTAACTTAGAAGGGTGGAGGGTGGAAGGAATGAACAAAGCTAAAGTGAGGGTTCTGAGAATTCATCTTCAAATCCATAAAGAAATAAGCATAGCTGGGACAACTAGGTGGTGCAGTGGATAGAGCACCAGTCCTGAAATCACAAGGACTGAATCTGGCCTCAGATACTTCCTGGCTGTGTGACCCTGGGCAAGGCACTTAACCCAATTGCCTCAGCAAATAATAATAATAATAAGCATACCTTATATGAATTATAATCCTCTGGACCAGGTATCTAGAGGCTCTGTTGACTCTGTTCTATATCCCTTAAGTTAAACCAGAATTCTTTTCTGGATCTCAGTTATTCTGTTTGGGAGGTGGTGGTAAGTGTACACATTTGTAGAGAAAGACCAGTTACTGCCAAAAATAGGCAAGTAATCTCAGAATCCCTGGGATTAACAGCAGCCCTCCAGATCACTAACCCCACTTTTAGCCCAACTTCTATGATTTTCATCCAGGAAAATGACTTTTAGGGAAATGTGACTCACCCAGCCACCTCAGCAGCTTCAACAGACCCAAAAAGTCCTAAGCAGTAACAAATGGTTCAACATTGGAAACATGATTTCATCAACAAAAAAATGACACTGAAGAAGATGATTGCAATTTGATTTGCCAAGGGGCCCTTCAATTTAGTTTGCAGCTGAAATCTCTTGTCAGTATGGTCTCCTGTTGGAATATTAACTACTTGAGAAGAGGGACTGACTTTCTTTTTCTGTTTATATCTCAAGGCTCAGTGCTTTCTTTATATGTAGTAATTTAATTATTAATTAAATCATTCATTCATTTCACCATCTTCCCCCCTCCCTCCAAATTTCCAATCTCATCCAAACATCCTCAAGAAATCAGGGACTCCCTGCCTTCTTTCATCTGTTCAGCCCAATAATATGCAATTGTACTTCATGCTCCAACCACCCACCCCTTTAGTTTGTCCATTTTACTTTAAGACTAGTAAAGAAATCAATGCTATCATTGTTCATGGAAAGATTTAGAAAGTCAACTATGGATCTATTATAATCCCTAAGACTCCCTTCTATGGCTACCACTGTTCCTCTAGGTTATAGTTCCCATTAGAACATGAAGTCCTTTAGAGTAAGGACCCAAAATCCACTAGTATATTTTTATCTCCAACACCCACTATAAGTTCCTAGAACACAGTTGGTGCTTAATAAATGCCTTTTCACTCATTCACGTATTAGATATTACTTTAAAAAGAATATAGATGTGATAATGATGAACAGAATACAGATCCTTAGAGTTGTTAGAGTGTTCAAATCACAGTAGTTATGGTCATAATGTATTTTCTTTGGATACTAATAATGTAATTATTATCATGTGAGGAGCTCATTTTTTTTTTTTAACATGAAAAAGGTTTTCCTTTATTTTAAAAATAATTTAAAAGGATTTGTGTGAAGGACAATAGACTTTTTGTCTATTTTGGCCAACTTGATATATATCTTCTTGCTGAAACCTTCTGGACCAGTGGACCTCCAAAGATCATCCCCTGGAGACTTATTGCAATCAGCTTTGAAACTTCTGACCTAGTGTTCAGATGACCATGCACACTGCTTACTCTATCTAGCCCACCCAATCATGTAGTCATCTACCCCAACTATCTACTTTTTTTTTTACCTTCCCTGTGACTTAGAAGGCCAATATATTCTTTCCTGCCTGTTACTACTCCCCTAGATGTGCTGTCTCCCTCTATTAAAATGTTAAGTTCCTCAAGGGTAGGGACTGTCTTGATTTTTCTACTTATATCCTTAGTACTTAGCACATTGTTTAAAATATAGAAAGTACAAAACCCATGCTTTTCATTCTAGATTTAAATCCTATTTCTGTTATTTATAACCTAAGTGACCTTGAATAGGTCACTGAAAAACTCTTAGGGGCTCAGTTTCCTTATCTGTCAAATGAGAATAAAAGTACCTTTTAACAGAGAGATGATGGAATTAAAATGCAGAAATATGAATATGTATATATATATACATACATATGTAATGAGTATACATATGCATGTGTATATATATATATATAGTGTTATACATATATCATATATATCAATCATTATACATAAATATACATCATTATATACAAGTATATTGCTAGATTATGTATATTATAAAAGCTTTCTTCTTTTTCAATTTTCAGTGTATGGGGGGGAGTAGGAGGAAGAGATAATAAATGCTTATAAAAGAAATTTCTAAATGACAAGGTTGGACCAGATGGTAACAGGCTTTCCAATTCTAATAGTCATTTGCTAGGTTGCAAAAATTACCAGTAGAGAATGAGCCACAAGGAAGTTTTGATGGTAGGAGGTCCTATAGGATCAATTGGTCAATCTACAAATATTTATCAGGAACCTCCAGTTTCTATGCCCCAGGCTAGGCTGATAACAGGAGGAAAGTCAGCCCTTGTCCTTAGATAGCTTAGAAATGAGGTAGGGAAATAACATGCACACACAAAATAACTACTCAGTACAAGGTACAAAGTAGTTTGTACAGGCAGTTCCCAGTTGACAAATCAGGCATTCTTCAAAAGTTCCTTTGTAGTCAGTTATTTGGAACTTGGAACCATAGAAACAATGCTGCCAGGGCGGTTAGGTTCCCCGGGGCAGTCCCACAAAAGCCCATTTAATTCATGCTGTAGTTGAGCTCCCATTTCTTTGGAACCTGACCACAATTTATAACAATGCCTCAGAGTTTTAGTTTCAAGTGCCAGAACCACATTTCTGTTATCTTCACCTTGCATCCTTGGCACTTTAAGTGGCACAGTAGAAACAAGGGATTTTTGTGGCTGAGGCAAATGCCTTAAGCTATCCCCAGGGCAAGCAGGCCCTCAGATGGCTGGTCTAAGGGGAGGCAGACTCACTGGGATACCAAATGAAGACCACTGTTGTGAGAGTGCCAGACATGGCAGAAGAGAAAAAGTTGACCTTAGTCTACCATCTGGTGCCTTCCCATTTTTTTGGCTATTATTCTTATGAAGTCATTCATTTTGTTAACCAGGTGGTAAGCTCTTTTGTTTCTATTGAAGGGCCCACTCCTGGGATCCTGGGCTTTGATTGGTGAGCATTCATTCACCTTATTTTGCCTGGTCGAAGACCACATCACTTCTTAACCATCTCCTCTCTACACTGTGCATTGCCTCATCCTTTTCCAGTTTTAAGAGAGTAATCAACAGTGCCAGCCTTGCTAAGGAGATGACAATCAATTGTTCTAGATATTCAATCACCATTCACTAACTTTGCTGTCTAAAATACCTCTTCCTGGCCAGAACTCTCCTTTATATGTAACCTTTCCCTATTAGATTGGAAACTCCAGGAAGAAGGGACTGTCTTGCTTGCTTGTAATTGTATTCCTAGTATTTAGCACAGCTCCTCACATATCATAAATGCTCCATAGATACAAATGAATGAAAAAGTGAAAAAGTATTAAAAGAATAAGTACTGTGTTTGCCCTTTAAATTCATAATCATGGAGAAAACCTCTGCCTTCCCCATCCTGATTATGACTCTAGTGAGTAAACATTACTTTAACTCCAAAAAACTGGCAGGTGCTCCTGTGGCCAGGGTCAAAAGTTAAGCCAAGGTACTTATGGGTAAGCTGAGCTAATATAATAAAAATGACAATTTTACCTAAATTAAGCTATTTATTCAGTGCCATGCCAATCAAACTGCCAAGAAATCACAGAGCTAGAAAAAATAATAACAAAGTTAATCTGGAAGAACAAAAGGTCAAGCATTTCAATGGAATTAATGAAAAAAATTAAATGAAAGTGGCCTACCTATATCAGACGCAAAACCATATTATTAAGCAGTGATCATCAAAATCATTTGATACAGGCTAAGAAATAGAGTGTCAATCAGAGGAATAGGTTAGGTTCACAAGATTCAATAGTAAATGACTAAAGTTATCTAATGTTTGATAAACCCAAAGACCTCAGCTTTTGGAATAAGAATTCACTATTTGGCAAAAATTGCTGGGAAAATTAGAAAATAAGATGGCCAGAAAATAAAATGGCCTAATGGTCATTAGGTAATGACCAACACCCAACACCCTATACCAAAATAGGGTTGAAATGATTTAGACTTAAAGACTGATACTATAAACAAATTAGGACAAAGGATTAGTCTACTTTTAAACCTATGGAGAAGGAAGGAATTCTTGCCCAAAGAAGAACTAGAGTACATTATGAAATACAAAATGAATAATTTTGATTATATTAAATTAAAAAGCTTTTGTACAAACAAAACCAATGCAGACAAGATTAGAAGGAAAAGTGAAAACTGGGGAATTTTTTTTTTATATCCAAGGGTTTTGATAAAGGCCTCATTTCTAAAATATATAGAGAATTATCTCAAATTTATAACAATACAAGCCATTCTCCAATTGATAAATGGTCAAAGGCCATGAAAAGACAATTTTTAGATAAAGAAATTGAAACAATTTGTATTTATATGAAAAGGTGCTCTAAATCACAATTGATCATAGAAATGCACATTAAGACAACTCTGAGGTACCACTACATACCTCAGATTGGCTAAGATGATTAGAAGAGATAATGATGAATGTTGGAGGGGATGTGGGAAAACTGGGACACAAATACATTGTTGGAGTTGTGAAGTGATCCAACCCATTCTGGAAAGAACTATGTACAAAGGGCTATCAAACTGTGCTTATCCTTTGACCCAGCAGTGTCTCTACTGAGCCTATATCTCAAAGAGATCATTAAAAAAGGAAAAAGGTCCCATATGTACAAAAATGTTTGTAGCAGCCTGTTGGATAGTGGCAAAAAAAAAAAACAAAAAACAAACTAGAAACTGAGTGGATGCCTATCATTGGGCAATAGTTGTATGTTACAATACATGAAAGTTACAGAATATTATTGTTCTATAAGAAACAATCAGCATGATGATTTCAGAAAAACCTGGAGAGACTTACATGAACTGATAATAAGTAAAGTGAGTAGAACCAAGAGAACATTGCACATGGCAACAACAAGATTATGTGATGATCAATTTTGATGGATGTGACTCTTTTCAACACCAGAGATACAGGCCTTGTGATGGTGAAGAGCCATCTGCACCCAGAGAAAGGATATGGGGACTGAGTGTGGAACAAAACATAGTATTTTCACTCTTTTGTTATTGTTTGCTTGCGTTTTGTTTTCTTTCTCATTTTTTTTCCTTTTTGATCTGCTTTTTCTTGTGTAGCATAATAATTGTGGAAATATGTATAGAAGAATTGCACATATTTAATTTATACTGGATTACTTGCTATCTAAAGTAGGGGTTAGGGAGAAGGGAAGGATAAAAAATTTGGAATACAAGGTTTTGCAAGGATGAATGTTGAAAATTATACATATATTATGAAAATAAAAAGCTAAAAAAAAAAAGTCCAACTAACATTAGATGGAAGATGGTAAAGACAGAGACTCCAATGGCTGCTGAGGGTAACTTAAAGTGGTATGTGTATATATAAAATTGCATTCAAAAGTAGGGGAGAGGGTAATGTTTGAAATGTGACTCAAGTAACACAGGAAAAGTGAAGGAATAATAAAAGGCAATTCCTAGTGATAGTTAAGAGAGAATGGAACTCTTCTCTGGGGCAAGTAGCCTCAGAAAGTGACTGAGCTCATTGATTCATAGAAGTAGAAGTAAAAAGGACCTTTAAGATAATTAAGTCCAACCTACTTCAGTCCCTTCATTTTGCAGATGGGGAAACTGAGCCACAAAGTTAAGTGATTTTCCCAAAGCCACATATCTATTAAGTGTCTAAGGGGAGGATCTGAAAAAAGATGCTCTTGATTCTAAGTACACTATTCCTATCCATTAAGCAACCTATGTATGGATACACTGACCTAGAAAGTGATTCATCAACTGGGGCACTGCTATTTACAGCAACTGGGCATTCTTGAGTTAGATATCTCTTGTATATGCTAACTACTGATGACAGTCTGTGGTACAGGAGTTCAGAAGAAAACTCATTGTGGGTTGGAGAGGGAAAGGAAGTCTGCATGGGAATGAATGTAAGACTTAATAAAAGAGTAGGATTTATATAGAAAAGAAGATAAGAGAATTCTCAGTGACAGCATGAGCCATGTACATTTGTGGAAATATACCTGGGAAATTCAGGGAATGATAAATAGACTGAAATATATTAGAAAGTAGAAAGTAGGTTAGAAAAATAGGCTGTAGGTCAAATGAACAATAACAGACTAAAGAGGGTAAATTTTATCCTGCAGATTCATATATATGACTTTTCACAGAATCCTTAGACTGGATGGAAGTATTAATGATTCATCCTGTTCCCAGTCTTTAAGCAAAGTGCCACCAAGAACACTTGAACATACATGATCTTATTTTGGGCCAAAGTCCCAGGCCCATTATTGGCTTTGAGGGTCTTAAGATGTCTGATATAAATATGTCTTTTTGAGACAGATAAGTGTTATAAAGAATCAAAAGCTATTAATAATTAGGGGACAGAGTTTTCACTGCTCTTGAAGGCTGCTCAGCCTTTTGATATTATACCCCAAACTTCAAGACAATTGTAGTATAGTCCAAACATACTAGTTTTCCCAACCTTTCTCCTTCTGCTTAGTTTTCCCCCAGCTATGTTGGTTTTCCACAAAGAGGCTTCACTTAGCTTTCTTTCTCTAGCCCCCAAAAGAATTCCATCTCTATAGTGCTCAAAACTTCAAGATACTTAACTAACAGCCCAACACAGTAGAGTTTCCCCTTTTCTCTCCCCCTTTCTCTTAGTTTTCCCTGTTACATTGCTTTTCCATATAGAAACACCATTTACCTTTTTTCCCCACTAGTCCCCTAAACACTTCCATCTTGTAGTCATAATGTAAGGAACACCTTAGGGGAACCCAGAGGCCTCAGATCGCCTCACTTTTATAAGCTGCCCACAGGCATTTGCTGAGTGAAAGCTAATGCCCTCATTAGGACTATTGGCAGCAGCTGCTGCCTTTTTCCTACTCTCAACAACCCTACTGTACTGCCTCCCAGATTGCGATAACATCCTGTTTAAAAAAAAAAAAAAAAAACTCCAGGGAAGAAGATTACAATTTCTGTTGGCTTCTTGCTTCAAGATATATCCATTTTCACTGTCATAATCATACCTGACCTCAATCCCTTATGCAACTGTTTCAGTTCTTGAAAATTCAGCTCTTTCCTTCTCAGTAATGTTGAATGCCATAATGGAGAGATATTAATCCTAGGAAACTTAATAACCTAATATCTATCCATTCAGAATAATGTGTAATTCTAACCCAGCTGCTAGGTTCCAGCAGATAAGGCACCATACTATTCTTTAATTTTAAGATATTGCGTAATCTAAACCTTGTTAATTCAAAGGACATTGTTTTTCCAGTCCCTTGCCTTTCAAATTAATGAGGTTTCACTTAAATGTAGTGTTTATCTACATGTAATAACTTGGTTCTTACATCAACTCCCTAAAGGAGGGAGGGGTAACTGGGACTTAGTACCTGCTATGCATATGAGGAAACTGAAGGACAAAGGAATGGGAGGTCTACAATGCAAGGCAGGAGAACAAGGTCTATGTCTAGTTCTCTATCTCTCCTCAGCAAAGGCCACTTCATGGAACTGAGCTTCCATATGATGTCTCATTAGATTTCACAGAACCATAGGAAGAAACCTCAGAGATCATATGATCTAGCACTCTCAAGTTATTGATGACAAAACAAACCCCTGGTCCAAGGTCACATGTTATACTTTGAATTTTAAATCTGAACCTTTTGATTCCTACTCCTATGCTCTTTCTACTACATTTCCCCTAAATGATACCATGTCATTTGGTATGGTATAAGAATCAGACTTTAGATTTTCTCATTTTTAAATTCTCTAGAAATTCTGAGGTTTGGAGAATGACACTATGACTTGGGCTTGGTAGGCAAAGACTGAGCTGAATCACTTCCAGGTGTTTATATATAATCCTATATATAATATATAATATAATCCTATATATAATATATAATCCTATATATAATATATAATATATAATCCTACATATAATATATAATACTGTGAATATGATCTAAGTCTATGTGAGCAGGTTGGTAAATATTGACAATTAGAATGCAAATCTATATCACCATCATCTTTCACTTCCAGGAGGAAGAATGAGAGTAAAGGATCAGAATCTGTTGGGAAGGGAGTACTATATAACTAGAGACAGAATTTTTTAGAATTGGTTTTGCAGCCCTGCCTTTCTGCTTCCCCACCCCCCTTCTGACAGCTTTTCTTGCTGCTGTTTAAGTAAAAGTGAATTGATATGGTTTGTTTTCAAGAATTCCATTTCAAAGATTTCATGATGCTATTTTAAAGTCACTGGAGATTTCTACCCCCAAATAAGGGTTGGGAATCTATAGCATAAAGGGTCAAGAAGGGAAAGTTAGTAATCCTTATAACATCATACTAGTGTGCCAAGAATGGTAGCCAGAACACCTGAATTTTAGTCCTGGGTTGACCCTATCTCTAACTGACAACATGAAAGGGTTCCATGTTCTCAGACACAAGCATAGCCAAAGAAATAAGGAAAGGCTTAGATGGTGCTTTAAGGGATCTATTCATTGCTGACTTTGACATAGAATCATCATCCACCAGTCCTTTGTTGTGCTCTTTGCCTAAGACTACCAAGAGTTTACAAGATAAAAGACTTCACATAATTAGAGGAACACAAATACATGGGGAAAGCCAACTTAGGGAATGCTAGAGCCATGCTTTTCTGCTCAAACAGATCTCATCTAGCTCTCTTGCTTTACTTTTAATCTAAACAATCAAGTCTCTAGACAGTCTAGGAACTCTAGTCCATACTTTGCATGTTTCCTTTTATCTCCTGCTCAAAGACAGTCATGAAATGGGAGAATGGTTGAGGCTATTGGCAGCTTCCCGTGTCCAAAGACATTTTCCACACAGTTGTTATACTGCTTAATCTTTGAGATATCACCTTCCCCAGGAGAATCTGACCCAGAAGAAACGCAAGATGTGCAAAGTTACAGAAGCCAGCCCAAATGTTCACATGGACTATTTGTATCCCACCTGTGGCAGAGCATTCTGAAGTTGTATGGTCTGATCAGCCACAGTTGGATACACTGTAACTCGACTCTAATATACTGATATCATTCTGGTCCTCTTTGAGAGTGGAGGATAATAACTAACTGATCAACCTTAAATCTTTTAAGTGACTAAATGATCACTAAGGTCCCTCTACGCTCCATTCAATATTCCCTGATTCCATGAGCAATCAGAATATCATGAAGCAACTTTTCAAGTTTGAAAAACTTGAACTTCTTATGGAAATGAGGGTATCTCTTACCACAAAGCCAAGGATAATGGCAAAGTCACCAAGAAGGATGCAGAATATGAGAGGTTATGGCCCTCTTCTCTGGATAAATAAGAGCCAAGTATCATCAGCATCTAGTCCCTATAGCAATCTGACCAACTCAGGCCAACCTATTACTTATGGTCTGCAATCTGAACATGGACTAAGATGTGAGCTAACTAAGAGTCCCAGTTCTCCCAAGGAAACAAAGATAGGTTCTATTTTCCTTGCATCATTCCCAGACGGGTCAAGCTAAGGTGACACAATTGACAGTCATGGAATCAGAGAGTGGTTGAGGCTATTGGCAACTGCCTTCCTGTGTCCACAGCCACTTTCCAGACTGTTGTTATACTGCACAGCCTTTGACATATCACCTTCCCCAGAAGAACTTGCCCCATAAGAAATGCAAGGTGTGCAAAGGGGGCATTCTCAACAGTAATGCCTTGGTTCCCATCGATCTATAAAAGTGTCCTAACTGTGAAATTATAGAGTTCTTGCTCTATCACAATCCAAACTGATCAATACGATGATCCAAGACCATTGATACTCCTGATAAAAAATGCTATGCACTTCCAGAAAGAGAACTGATAAACTCTCAGTGTAGATTGGAACTTGCTTTTTGGCTTTATTTCTTTCTTTTTGCTTTTGTTTTGTTCTGCAACATCACTAATATAGATTTTTTTGCATAATTTCATATGTATGATTAATATCATATTGCTTTCCTTTTCAATGGGTCAAGGAAGGGCTAAAGGAAGGGAGAAAATTTGAAACTCAAAATTATTTTCAAAAATAATGTTAAAATAAATAAATGATGTTTTTTTTTAAAAAGTATATGACTGAGAAAAGTATATGGCACTAGAGACCAGAAACTAAAGGGAAAGGGGGCACAAACTAAAGAAGTGGATTGTAGATGCCCATCACTTGATCAGCAAGTGAATGTCACATACTTTAAATATGTGCTAGTCCATGTAGGATATACAAAAGAGAAACTCTCAGCCCTGAAGTGTTTTTTCACTCTAGTGGTGGGATAAGACACTTTAGATTAAATCTTGCCTCTGATACCTACTGCCTGTGTTATCCTGGGTAAATCACTTTACTTCTAAAAGTTTTCAGTTTCATTATCTGTAGAATGATGGAATTGGATTAGCTGACCCCTGAGGTTATGAAATTTGGAATCAGAGAATTAAAGAATTTTAAACTGAAAGGAATCAAACAAAATCAAGTCAAATCCCCTCATTTTACAGGTAAGGAAACAGAGGAAAATGAAGTGACTTTCCCAGAAAGTGGCAGAGCTGGGAGTTGAACCCAGAAATTTTCTGACTTTAAGTCCAGCATTCCTTCCTGTATATCACACTTCCTCCTAATTAGAGAATAAGGCTATTGAATCAGTTCTTATAAGATCATATAGAATTAGGGGTAAAGTTGTTCCTTTCAGACTATAACACCCAAAGAAAAGCAATCAATTGAGAAACCATAGAGAAGAAATAAACCTTAGTACACTGGTCCCAGTGATATCTGGGGTACAAGGATGCGTGTTATCAGACAGAAGCCAGATAGTTACTTGTCAGAAATATTTTTCGTAGGTTTAGAGCTGGAGGAAATTTACAGATTAACTAATCCATCTCTTTCATTTTACTGATAAGGAAATTGAGGCACAGAAAGGTTAAATGATTTGCTTATAAGGAATAAGTAACAAAACTAGAATTTGAGCCCAGGTCCTTAAATTCAAAAATTACTCTTTCTACTGTACCACGCTATCGTAAGTAAATTTCACGATTTGGGGGAGGCTGGACTTCATGACCTCTAGGTTCCTCTCCAACTCAGAATTTCTGAGTCCATGATTCTACATAAAACAAACGTACTTCTTCTTCCACCACCACCATGATAACTTGTTACCCACCCAGACCTGAGCCATTGGACTCAGCTCCTGTCTAATCCAAAGACTCTCAGATCCTTTCAGAGGGTACTGCTCTCTCGAGGACATGAAGCTGGCTTGGAACACTCTCAGCGACTGCTGAACCAGACTGGAGTGATGACTGCTAGATAATAGAGAGAAATATAACATATGTCCTGAACTATAATAATTTGAACAGCCGGGTGTCAACAGTTTTCTTGAGTGTAATGGATTTCAGAGACACTTCAACACTTTGGCTGTTGCTATTCTGAGCAAGGCATTTCAAGTGCTCGTAGGCGCCTTAACTTGATGGAGAGGATGGTCATGATCCAGAAAAACACAAATGTATGTTCAAGCTGGGACGTGGCTTTCCCAAGCTGCCAGGGCTCCCTATTACTATCTCTGTTCTCAGTGTTTCAACTTCAGTTACCCCATCAGCTCTAAGGGAACATTGAAGGGGTGGAGTGGGAGAGAAGGGAGACATGAGAAGCTGAGAAAGTCTCAGGTAAAATGAAAAAAGAAATATGTTAGACTTCAGAGTATTATCAGGCTTCCCCATTTTGACACAATCCCTATATTTCCTGTATTGTGTTCTTTAAGGACTTCTTTTCTCTCTACAGGTTTTTGGTCTAGGTAGGTCCCCAGAGTTATAGATTCTTCCCTTCTCATTCCCCATATTCAGTTTGGGGTTGCTCTGCCTCCTCCCTAGGAGCCCTTATCCTTACTATATCTCTACAGGGATACCCTAAAGGACCAGAAGACATTTCTAGTCAACTAGTCAGTGTTAATGTGCTAATGGTAGAGAACCAAACACAAGATTACATGGGCATTTCACCCCTGTTTTCTGGACAGGACTTTATTGCTTTCTATTTCCTGCCTTTGCTTTTTAATACATTGATGCACAATTTCTTATTTTGTGGTCCACAAACTCCCAAGGGTCTGTGGATAGATTTCTGGGAGTCTGTGAATCTAGATGGACAAAAAAGCCTCTTTTTTTTTTTTTTTCTGACATCTAACTGAAATTTAGCATTTTCTTCAATTATGAATTAGGCAGAAATTACGATTTTAAGAAGGGGTCCACAAACTTCACCAGAATGCCAAAGAGGTTCAGGATACAAAAAAATTTAAAACAGATCTTAAAATTGCAAATCCACTCAGAGGCGGGTAAAGCTTTTTGTAGCTCTTCTAATCATGTCAGGCATGTGATGGCCAGCTCTTTTAGTAGGGTTGTTATTAACAGGACACTTGAAGACTGGGCATAGAAATACAATCTGTGCTCTGGACAATGGCCTCCCATAACCTTGAAAAATCACAGATAGAGACACTTCATCCAGAGATTATTCAACTGCTTGGTCCTCATCAGAAACAAGAGATTCTTTTTGAGTAAAGACTGAAGTGAGCATGAAATAAGAGGCAGAGCTTTGAATAGGGGCCAGCTCCATTCACAACAGCTAGAGCTGCAGATTGAAGCACAGTCTTTCTTTAGGACTATGAGGTACCGTTCTTATCAATAACTCTCCTATGGCTTCCAAAGCAATCACCACTGGAATTGTTCACAGCTCTCCAGGATAGATCAGAATGATACTTCCTCCCTACACATACACACACACACACACACACACACACACACACACACACACACACACACCTTTATGATATATTATATTCTTCAAGATATTTTCCATCCATTATTTCATTTGATTTTGAGAACTATCCTGAAGTTTATAACTAAGACAGATGATATTATGCTCATTTGACAGAGAAGAAAGTTCAGGCTCAGAAAAGGGGGAACATGGGGAAGGTGTCTGTCCAAGGTCACACAATTAAATAGAGGCAGAACTGGGGCTGGAACCCAAATGTCTTATGTTCACTCAGCTACATAACATTGTTTTCTAATGGCCAGCATCCAAGGTTGGTGAGCACTGGGATAACATGATCTAGCCCTGGCTTTTATGCAGATCAGTGGGCATCCAGGGCAAATGGTTGTCTATCTACTTTTTAGAGCTCCTCAGGGAAGAAGAGCTCATATCCTCCCTCAGTCATAAATTCTCATGGTCTATTCTTAAACAATTAACAAGTTTTTCCTTTTAGCTAATTCAAATCTTTACCATTCTATTTTAAGCCAATTTCCTCTTGATTTGGTCCCTTATGGAAAATTGGTTGCCATTCTCTTTATAGCCTCCCCCAACATACCTGAAAATGGTGTCAACCCCTTAACCTTCTCTTCTCTCATCCCCATGTAATTAAATTAATTTTACTGAGAACTCACAGAAGGCAAGCTCTCACATGGTGGTCAGAAGAAGCAATACAAGGATACCGTCAAGGTCTTTTTCAAGAACTTTGGAATTGATTGTGTGACATAGGAGACACTATTCCAGGACTGCCCAGCATGGCGTGCCCTCATCAAAGAAAGCACTGTGCTGTACTTGAATTGAAGCAGAATTGAAGTAGCTTAGAAGAAATATGAGATATACAAATTTCAAGAATCTATCTCAAATGTTCATGGACTATTTGTTCCCAACCAATCATAGAGCCTTTTGAGCTTGTATAGGTCTGATGAACCACAATTGGACACACTATAACTTAACCCTAATATAATGATATCATGTTGGTCCTCCTTGAGAATGAAGAATAATAAACAATTCTCCAACCATTTGGCCATTTAAAAAGCTCTTCTGGATGCCTTTAGTTTCTTCTTATTATTTTAAAAACATAAAAATCAGAAAAATATATAAAATGGTTAATCATAGAACCACATAGTTTAACATTCTTATTATAATGAGAATTATATACATGTATTACAATACAATATTACTATATACACAAGTTCTTAGAATCCATGTTTCTTGATTTCTAATCAAATATTTTTTTCTAGTACACCATATTGTTTCTAGTCTTAACACAGTGCCTGGCACTTAGTAGGTATTTAATAAATATTTATTGATTAACTGATTGATTGTGCAAAAAGAAACTCCTGCTAATATCCTTAGAGGTTTTCCCATAAGCCTTCTTTTTGTGCCAGATCCTGCCATGTGCCTCTAAGCTAAAGCGGGATTAGGTTGGGAAACTATTAATCTTCCAAAACATTCAGAAGAATTTCTGAAAATTTGTTTTTTTACTTTCTATTCGCAAATATAGGGAAGGATCTGTGATTATATAACTGTGGGGAACTCCAGATATGATAATTTTTTCCAAAAAGGAAGATCATATTGGTTTCTGATTTAAGAGATAAGTTCTAAGAAGCTACCTGAGATACTAAGGGGTCAGTTATAGGATAAACCCAAATCACAGAGTAAGCTTCAGGAGAGAATTAGTCTCCCAAATGATGGAGTTGTTGAAATCTGTGTTTGAAGATCTCTTCTCCCATTTCCCTTTTCCAATTTTTGTTCTTCCATTTTGATACTTCAGTCTCATACACCCAATTCCTATATACCAATTCACAAACATATACTAATGTTGTCTCCTGGCTTGACTTCCCTAGATACAATTCTGCCTTCTTTTCTTCAGTTTAGTTCTTTCAAGGCCAGTTGAGAAGTTGACTTCTCGATTTGGCCCTATGATAACAGTTTCTGGTGTCCTTATTTACGGGGGGCTGGTGTTGACCAGGCCTTGTCCCCTGATAGTTTAAGTCTAGAAATGAGAAACTTATAAGTAATTCAACAGTTAACAAAAAGGCATAACAAAAGAAGGATTCAAGAAGGATATTCACGTTAGACATCACATTTTTTTCAATTAAGTATTGCTTCCCACTGGGCCCAAAGCCTCAGAAAGGAAAATTAGAAATCCTTATGGCGTTTTGCAAGGTAGCTAGGTGGTATCATGGATAAAATGCTGGTCATGGAATTGGGAAGGCCTGAATTCAAATCCAATCTCACATAATTATTAGCTGTATGAAATGGGCAAGTAGCTTAATCCTGTTTGCCTCATTTTCCTCATCTGTAAAAAGAGCCAGACAAAGAAATGGCAAACCATTCCATTATCTTTGCTAAGAAAACACTAAGTGGATTCACAAAGCCTAGGGTGTTAGAAGTGATTGCCTAAACAATAACAACAACAAAAAAACAGCAAAATGGCCTTTTATGCTCAGGCAAAGAAATCAGCCTGAGAGGGTAAGATGGAGAAATAGTTCAGAAATTCAGGAGCTAAGCCATGGCAGAATAAATACTTCCTCACAAGGAGATTCATGGAAGAACTCACCAATCAAAACAAAAAGCTACAGGAACAGAAGCCTTTCCAGTGTGAAAAGGCCTCTGAGAAAGAGACAAGGTAGAGCAAAGAATAGATCACAAATTTAGGGTGGGAAGAGACCTTAGAAGTCATCTAATATAACTTCTGGATCTTATGAATGGGAAACTGAGACCCAGAGAGGTTACCTAGCTAGTAAGCTGCAAAGGTGGCATTCAAACCCAGATCTTCAGAATTCACACTTAACACTTTTCCTACCTTTCATCACTTCCCCAGGTCCCAAAGGACTATATTAAACTTACTGTAATCCTGCAGTTAGAGATTTGCCTAGTTACCTGTGAGTAGGACAGTCAGAGGGGGAAACATTAGAGGCAGAGGGAAGTTAAGAAGCTATTGGCATTAAATAGTAAGGACATGAATTGGGATGAGAGGGTTTAAAACTGGTAGGAATATTAGAGATTATCTAGTCAAACTCCCTCATTTTATAGCTAAAGAAACCATGTCTCAGAGAAAGGTGAAGTAATTTGCTCAGTCACTTCGTTAGCAAATAGTAGGGCTGTGGTCTGACCCCAAGTCTTCTAACTTAAGAGTGAATGTTCATAGGCTAGAGAGGACACCAGGGGCAGCTAGGTGGCGCAGTGGATTGAGCAGCAGCCCTGAATTCAGGAGGACCCAAGTTCAAATCTGATCTTAGACACTTAACACTTCCTAGCTGTGTGACTATGGGCAAGTCACTTAACCCCAGCCTCAAAAAAAAAAAAAAAAAAAGAGAGGACACTAAAGTTCATATAGTCTTAACTCTCTTTTGAGTCCTAGAGAGCTTGAGTGGCTTGCCCCAAATCACACAGCCTGTAAGTGACAGAACTGAGTTTCAAACCTAACACTTTGCTAGTTGTGTGTCGTGCTCCCAATATATTATATTAGACCACTACTATCCCATACTATCTTGGAAGTGGACGTGAGAAATACTATTTTTAATAGTATTTTATTTTTCCAAATACATACAAAAATAGTTTTCAACATTTACCTTTGCAAAACCTTGCGTTACAAATTTTCCTCCCTTCCTCTCTCCCTTGACCCCCAAGACAGCAAGCAATCCAATACAGGTTAAATATGTGCAATTCTTCTAAACAATTTTTCCATGTTCATCATGCTGCACAAAAAATCAAATCAATGGGAGAAAACACAAGGAAAAAAGTAAATAAACAACAACAAGGTGACCATACTATGTTTTGATCCACATTCAGTCTTGATAGTTCCCTTTCTGGATGCAGATGGCTCTTTCCATCACAAGCCTATTGGAATTGTCTTGAATCACCTCATTGCTGAAAAGAACCAAGCCTATCTCAGTTATTCATCACAAAATCTTGTTATTACTGTGTACAATGTTCTCTTGATTCTGTTCTCTTCACTCAGCATCAGTTCATGTAAGTTTCCAGACTTTTCTGAAATCAGTTTGCTCATTATTTCTTATAAAACAATAATATTCCATTATATTCATATATTATAACTTATATTATATTCCCCAACTGAGGGGCATCCTACTACCAAAGGAGCTGCTACAAACATTTTTGAACATGTAGGTCTTTTTTCCCTCTTTTATTATCTCTTTGGGATACAGACCCAGTAGAGTCACTGCTGGAGCAAAGGGTACACAGAGTTTGATAGCTCTTTGGGCATAGTTCCAAATTGTTCTTTAGACTTAATTTACAGAGAAATGTTATTTTTAAATGGAGAAAAGGCAACCAACCTTAGGGAAGAAAAGGAGGCATGAGATGCTTTAAGAGAGACAAAGAAACATAATAGTCTTCTCAGTCTCTGACTTAAAAAAGGAGATAGAAATGGGCAGAGGCAAAGGTAAATCAGAATACAATGTGATCTGGGCAGCTAGGTGGTACAGTGAATGGATAAGTCAAGCAGAGCACATGGTTGGTATCATTATACCCATTTCACAGATGCTAAGTGATTTGCCCAGTGAGTTAAGATCTGAGATTGGTTTTATTTTCCAGATTCTAGGTTTCAGTACTTTACCTATGGTACACTAAGTTATTTTTAGAAAAGTTAAGGTCACCATCCAAATATCCAAAAAGATCAGGAAGGCAAAGGCAGAACCAGAATACACAGGCTTAGTTGAAGGCTGGGGTAAACAATACAGTAGGAAACCAGTAAAAGGACTAATTTTAAGTTCAGTGAATTGTTGGTGAAGCTTGCTTGCTTTCTCTCAATAGAAAAGAGAACTATGAGTTCTCTTTTAGAGAAGTGAACTATGGGTTCAGAATAAGGCACACCTTGTCAGCTGTGATTTGTTAGCATACCTGTTACTTTTTTTTGTTACCAGTGTGTTTTACATCAGGGGAGAAAGGCAGAGTGGTGGAATAGAGAGATCACTGGACCTGGGTTTGTCTTGTCTCTGACATAATTTAAATGCCATTGGGTCACCAAGCCTCAGTTTCCTCACTTGAAAAAGTGAGGAAGGTGTTGGACTAGATATCTCTGAGACACCCAGTCTAGTTCAATGATCCCAGGAGAAAGATGGAAGAAAGGAGAGAGCAGTTCTGGAGGGACCCTCTGGAGATGGTGTCTCAGGCAGGGGTGAACCCATATAGCAGTCCAAGAGCTGCCTGCCTCTGTCCAGGTGTAAGCCTTCTTTTTGACTAGTATGGACACAGGCTGGCTGGTGTATTCAGCACCCTCTCCAGAGTGAGCCTGGATTCCCCAGGATTTGGTGGTTGGTGATGGCTTCCTAAATAGGGGGGGAGTGCTTGATTTTCTGGGGAAGATTCCTATCAGAAATGAGACAGTTCCATCACTGAAGGATGAATATGGCATTTAGGTAGGTGGGGGAGACGAAAGAAAAAAGAACTATTTTAAACTGGGAAAATAATATTAGCAAAGGTGTTCAAGTGGGGAAATGTGCAAATGATGTATAAGGAACAGGGACCAGGAGGGCCTGTGGTGGGTAGGAGTAAAATGGAATGATGAAAATCTTAAACCGTTTGGTTGACATGAAACCAAAACAACTGGACAGCTTGATAAAAGACACACAACAACAGTAAGGCAGCTGTTGGGTATGCAGTAGATAAAATAACATGCCTGATAGACTCAACTTTTTTACTTTTCAAAGAAATACTTTATCATGGAATAGCCACAGCTTTTGATTGTAAATCTTTAGAGGACAGGAACTGAACCTTTCTTGGTGATAATAGCTCACATTTAAAAAGAACTTTCAAGTTTTGAAAGCATTCTCTTCACAGGATCCCTGGGAAGTGAGTAGTACAAGTATTATTATTGTCCAGAATCCACAAATGAGGAAATTCAAGTTTCCTGAGACTTTGGGAGACAGCATAAATTGCCTGTGGTCACACAGTTAATAAGTAAAAGAGCTTTGAATCTAGGTATCTACTGCAGGAAAAGGGCAGCTCTGTAAATTGAGCATTGAGCCTAAAATCAAGAAGACTCCTGTTCCTGGGTTCAAATGCAGCTTTCAACAGTCAGTGGCCTTCTGACCCTGGACGTCACCTCACCCTGTTTGCCTCAGTTTCCTCATCTGTAAAATGAGCTGGAGAAGAAATGGCAAACCACTTTAGCATCTCTGCCAAGAAAACCCCAGCTAGGATCATAGTCAAATATGACTACAACAAATCCATTGCAGTACATTGGAAAGAGGGCTAAATCTAGAAAACTAGTGAAATCACTTCTTCCTTTGGACCTCAGTTTTCCCCTCTGCAAAATGCAGGTTTGGAGTAGATCTAGAGCTCTTAATCATTTTTTGTGCTATGGGCCCATTTAGCAGTCTGGTGAAATCTACACATTCTTTCTCAGAACAATGTTTTTAAATGCATAAAATAAAACGCATGAGATTACAAAGAAAACCAATTGTAATGAAATATAGTTACTGAAAATAAGTTTTAAAATATTAATGGATTACATGGTAAGAATCTCTTGATTAGATGATCGATTAAGTTAATGTCTCTGGGCTTAAGTTTCTTTCTCTATAAAATGAGGACATTGAACTAGATGACCTGTAAGGTCACATTCAGCTCTAAATACCTAGTCACCAGGGATAAGCAAATCCTGAAAAATAGACAGGGATTGCTTTGCAGAGTTAAAACTTGAGGAAGGTTCTTTTGATGATGGAGGGGAAGATGCTATAGAGACTAGTTAAAAGGTAATAGTGGAGTGGATTTGGGTGTTTCTCTTTCTTTTGTTTGAGTGAAACTTTTGTACCAGGAAATGTCTGTACTGAGCATTTATGGGAACAAATGTGATAGACATAACTCTGGCATGAAAGCAATGGCAACAAGACAACATTCTCTTCAATTCCTAAAAGCACATGCATCACAGGAGGTAGTGGTCAGGAGGGGGGCAGGGAAGAATAGAAAAGAGAAGTGATTCCCTCATTCTGGACACTTTTACTCCTAAGTACATCTGGTAAGGAGGAAGGACAAAAAGCAGCCATTTCAGGATTCTGTCTGTTGATCAAGCAATGTGAGGAAAACATAATTGCTTTTCTAAACCTGAAAAAAATATCAAACTGCATAAATAAATGTGGTTTAAATTATTAATAAAGGCATTTACATTTTAAGTCAGAGCCTGAGAATTAATTTAATTTCTTATGCTAAATTGGCCAGTGTGGCTGATGATTTGAGGATTCCCAGACACAAAGGGAAAAGGAGGAATGAATATAGGTTGGGCATGGTCTTGGGCATTTTTATTTTTAAATTTTAAGGGAAAGAGGAGGAAAGAGGGAAGAACAGAAAGGATGAAGAGAACAGAAGAATGAAGGATAGGAGAGAGAGAAAAGGAGAAAGGGAGAGAGGGAAAAGGAGGGAAAGGAAGGTGAGAGGCAGGAAAGAATAGGGATGGTGAGAGGAAAATTTTATGTAGACCCCAATTAAGGAAATTTTAATCACTGGAAGAAAAACCAAGATCCATCTATGTACTTCAGGGCACCCTCATTTCTAAGTGTACTTGAAATCTCTCTAAGAGATGCTGTATTTCTCTGAAGAGAGTAATTATTTGACTTTCTCAAGGGCAAAGATAATTAACATCTGAGTTCTGGTTGGGCCAAACTGAAGGGCTAACAGGACAGCTTATATGGATAAGCAAAATAAGTTATGCATATGTGATATTATACAAGGGATCAGGGCCTTCTGTCTATAAAATGCATTTCTCTGCCTGCTATCTAACATTATACCATAAAAATCTCTTCTATTTAATTTATGATGACTAATAATAATGATAATAATATCATATTTAAATACCACTTTAAGGTTTGCAGAGCACATTCCTTATAAAAACCCTATGAGGTAGGTAATATTTATCCTCATTTTACATATGGGGAAACTGAGGTCCAAAAGGTTAAAGTAATTTGCTTATTGTTACACAGTAAGTGAAGGAGCTTGGACTCTAACCCATGTCCCTTGAATCTAATGTTGTTGCTATGATACTAGGAATGTACTTATAGTCAACAATCATATTTTATACATATCTGGGCAAGGGATAGGAAATGAGGCTTAAAGTTGAATCAATATATTGTCCAAGCCCAAACCCAGGCTGGCTGTGTTGCCACTTTAATGTTGCTAAGCAGGCTACATTCGGGTCTATATTTTTTCTATTTCTTGGTGCAGAGAGCAATTTGGAGCTGGATAACATTCTGTGTTCCATGTGTCCGGATTTGCTTCCAGATTTCTCCCCTGGCTCTCAGTACTTAGAGAGCTCATACTGGTCTCTACTTCTGAGTACTGATAATTGGCCAGAAAAGCCAATCTAGAGAGGCTATATCATAGCCTAATACTATGCTAGAGCTCTATGAGTTACAAAGGGTAACACAAAGTTCCCAAACCACTGGAGCTTAAAAGTTGGAGAGTGAGTCAAAGACAAGTAAGACTTTATCAATAAGAAGAGTAAATGAGAGGTGGAGATTTGTTTAAAAACCTTGACATCAGAGAGCCTTAATCTATCTCCTCACCTAGTCTGTCTGGCTCTGGCTGACCCAGACCTACATCCCAGTCCTGACTCCTACCTTATTGCTCCACGGTGACAAAATCTCCCAACTCCTCTGAATGAAGCCCTTGATATCTATGTTGGCCTTGGATATGGCTTGCTTGATTTGACTCCCAGACCACTGGAGGTGTCCGCTGCTTCCTTCTTAGTAATTCTGCAGACTAATGATTTTATCCCTGCAGGTAGTTGGAATCATAGAATCATGGTAGACCTTAAAAAACTATGCCAGCCATTTAATCCAGCCCCTCTTATAAGGGAGAGGCAAAGCTTGAACCCAAGTTCCCTTTGAAATAGGTAGCCCTCAAGTCCATTGTTCTGACTAGCCAGAAGGTGATGTTAGATTGTATGTAATAGAAAGAATATTGGATCTCCAGTTAAACAATGAAGGGCTTCAATCTTTCTGCTGCTACTTATGTAACCTTGGGCAAATCAATTAACCTCTCAGGGCCTCAGTTTTCTTGTCTATAAAATGAAGCACTTGATTAGATCAGCCTGTCAAATTCAAATAGAAATGGATCCCTGCGGTCTGCATATTGATTTAGGGAACCACACATTAGCATTATCAGTGTTATATTTTTATTTATTTTGTTCATCGCTTCTCAATTACACTTTCATCTGGTTTGAGCCTATCTCCGGAGTTTTATAGGCCCTTGAGGCCCATGGGCTAAGAGTCTGACACCTCTGGATTGAATGATCTCTGAGGTCTGAAAGTCCTAAAATTAATTTCTGTGTCAATACTCACCACTTTTATTAATTCACCTTACAGTTTCCTCCAGGCTTAGAACATAGAAAAGCAAATCCATGCAAAATCAGGACCTTACTTTAGAAACTGAGACATGGCTTTGGGCTGCTTTTTAGTATCATTCTAACGATGTTGGTCATTGTTATCATAGTTTACAAAGATGTATGAAGTTCTCTGAGTCTCTAAAAGCTGTCAATAAAGAGTCAAGTAAAGTGACTTTAACAACACTTTTTTTTTTTTCTCAGTGGCATTCATTTTATCTGTTCCTGAGCAAAAACACTCACACTTTTGAATGAATTGAGGAAGAAGAGGGAAGTGGAGAAACATTGGATCTTCAATTTCTCCAAAAAGAGTTTGTCTAGAAAATGGTGAAGGGAATGTGGGACAAATGAGACAGTGCATCGTTGGTGGAATTATGAAATGATTCAACCATTCTGAAGAAGAATTTGGATCTTTGCCCAAAGGGCTATAAAACCATGCATATCCTTTGACCTCTCCTAGGTCTGCATTCCAAAAGAAATTAAAAACAAAAAACTCTGAAAAGGACCTACATGTACAAATAGCAACACTTTTCTGAAGGCAAAGAATTGGAAATTGAGGGTATGTTCATTCATGGGAAATGGCTAAACAAGTTGATATATTATAGTGATGTGTGACTGTGTTGGAATAATCCTATTATGCTATAAGAAATGATGAGCAGGATGCTCTCAGAAAAACTTGGAAAGACTTGCAAGGGTTGATGCAAAATGAAATGTACTGTGTATAAAGAAACAGCAATTCTGTAAGATGATCAGTTATAAAATAACAGCTATTCGCAACAATACAATGATGCCAGGCAACTCTGAAGTACTTACAATAAAAAATTCTGTCCATCCCCAGAGAAAGAACTAATGGTGTCTGAATACAGATGGAAGCATACTTGTTTTACTTTCTTTTTCTTGAAAGATTTTTTTCCCTTAGTCTATGTTTTGTCCACAACATGACTATTATGGAAATGTTTTGCATGACTACACAGGTATAATCTATATTGAATTGCTTGCCTTCTCAGTGGGGGGAAGGAGAGTGGAGGGAGAAAGGGAAAGAATTTGGAAGTTGAGGTTTTAAAAACAAATGTTTAAAATTGGTTTTACATGTAACTGGGGAAAAATAAAATACTAATTTTTAAAAATTTCTTGTCTGTAGGAGAAAAAAAATCATCCTCATCAATAATAAACACGTTTTCAGTACTTGCTACAGTATTTTGAGCCAGTGCTAAGGTCAAAGGAATGATTCTGAATGTCTCTGCTTCCCTCTACAGGGAAGCACACCCAGATAAAAATAATACATTTGCTCCATTTTCCTTGGATATATATTTTTTAAAAAGAGACTTGATCCATTAAAATCATTTCCCCTTCTCCATCTCCCCCCAAAATCCTAAAATACCCTTGTCTTTACTTTCTAAGGCAAGTAAAATTACTATTAATTAAGTACATAAATAATGTTTGCTATATTTGGTATGTTAGCTTTTGTTCATATTTATGATATAGTCAAATTCTATTTTTATGAGCTGTATGTACATTGTAGTAAATTGGAACTCTCGCGTAAACAATGTATATTGAACATTGATGCCCATTTTATAGACTTTGGAGCATAATTTTGCCATTTTAAATGATTATGGAGATTTACTGTTGTTGTATCTTTATTTTTATGACCAGGATTTATTTGAAATGGAGACTTCCACCAGGAAAACAACATATTATTGTCACATTGTTCCTATGGGAAAACAAGATCTGATTTATGGTGAGTTTCTTCATAATGTGGTTTCCAGAAATGAATTATGCTGAGAATCAGAGACAATGGACAGCATTTCTAAAATTAAGCTACCAGAGAGGGTAATCACTTAAATATGAGTACCTCCATTTCTTCAAAACATTTCATTAAGGGTAAGATAGTGGAAATTGAGAGCTATTGGGTGCTTAAAAGACCCAAACTTCAAAGTCTGCCATAGGTGCCTCTTAAATGTATGTCCTCATTCTTACATGCTGATGTATCTCTTCCCATTTCTCTAGGAACCAAATGTGTTTTTGCTATCTGTTGACTGCTACAGTTAATTTTTAATTTTCCTTTTCCCATCAAAATTTCTATTTCTTAGGTGGGCATGATATCAGCTAAGTGCTAAGAAGAAAAAAAAACTTCGATCATACATACATGCTGAAGTAAAACGACTAGTAGCTCCCAATGGCATCTGAATTTTTAAAAATTAATTTTTTCTTAATATCTTTTGTTTTAATGTCACCTATACTTTCCACACTATTCCTACAGTTTTATCCACTTCCATAGAACCATCTTTTATAATAAAAAAGGAAAATTCAATTACTCAATATGAGAAAACTCTGATGTAATATTCAACATTCCAAACCCAAGTTCCCCTTATTCTACAAAGGACGGTGGGAAAAGGAAGAAAAAGGTATGGAATTACTCATATTTCTTCTTTGGGGCCCATGTTGGTCATTATAACTTCACACCATTCAGTTTTAAATGTTAGATTGTTGTTGACTTTTTCCCCATTTATGTATTTATAGTTGTTGTGTATATTACTTATTTTAGTTTGCATCAGCTCATATAGGTCTTTTTCTGCTTCTCTGTATTCATTATATTCATTATTTTGGTTTTTTATAGCACAGTCAGATTTGATTATATTTATTTATGTGTCATGATTTGTTTAGCCATTTCCCATTAAATGGGTATCTATTATATTTCCAATTCTTTTCTTTACTGAATATTTTATTCATTTTTTACTTATGAAGCCTATCTTTTTATTACTAACTTCTGGGTATATGCATCTGAATTTTTTTATAAAGAGCTTTGCTGAATACACTAAATTTCTAAGACACAAAGTAGCACACAGAGTTAAAGACTAAGGAGTTCTGGTGGAATGGAGAAAGATTTTTGGAAAGAGGTTCCATTCTGCCTACATTGTCTACCCTGAAGGTAAAACCTTGGAGTATGATAGAAGGGGCATTATATCTTCCCTTCAAACTCTTCATTTTCTCCCCAGCGGCTTGTCTAGAGCATTCTGAAGGCAGTTTTCCTCATTTTAGTTGTTTGCGGAAAGTTTTCGAGGTGACCTAAGTTTACACTCTCCTTATTGGGCAAAAAAAGCATCCAAAGAATAGTAACTACCAAGCAATCATCTGCCTCTAATAAACCAGGGAAATATTCTTCTCTTCTCTGCCATTAGCCTAAAATAAGTGGCCCTTGTCACAGCCAGAACCTTACAGTGCATCACTGAGCAGCTTAGGGGAGTCACTTTGGAGGCACAGTGTTGCTGTTCTCATCCAAGAAATGAGGCTGTGATCAGGATGCCCTGTAGGACCATCTGCCCAGAGAGGTTTAAGAGTTTTCCTTTGCTTCTAAATGTGGAATGGAACCAGCAGACTCACTTGGGGGAAGATACAGACCTGAGGATGGTTGGGAGAGGGAGAACAAGATGACTAATGTGATTTCCCTTTACAATCTGATTCTAGTCTTTTTTTTCAGGTTTATTATATGTGATTTTCTTTTATATTCTCTGAATTAAACTAGGCTTGATTCCTGATTGATTACAATCCACCTCTCATCTCTAAGCTTTTGCCTAAACTGTTCCCCATACCTAGAAGACACTTCTCACCACCCTTTTATCACTGCCTCTTAAAATCCTAACTTTCCTTCAAAATTTGGCTGAAATTTAAGCTTCTATATGAAACCTTTTTTGATTTTTTAGATTGTTGGTGTCTCTATCATTCCTACTGCCCCACCAATTATCTTGTATTTATTTTTGTATACATAAACTTTATGTCTACATGGTGTACGTGTCTCCCAATTGGGATGTAAGTACCTCCAGGGTAGGGACTATTTCATTTTTGTTTTCCTATGTCAAATGTTAAGCACAGTGCCTGGCACACAATAGAGACTTAATAAATAACTTGATTAATTGGTTCTTCCAAATATTAGTCCTCTGTCAAAGTCCCACTCTCTTCCAAAATGAAATATTGCCTGAATACTCTGGCCCTTACTAATGACTCATCCTTTAAACTCTCATTAAATAAGTAACTCCCAGAAAGTAAGGTACTTACTGAGAACCCCTAAATATGGTAAATTCCCAATTCAAATTTTATAGGATTGCAAAGATAACTCAGAAAGAAGGGTGAGAAGAAAATAAAAGGAGATAGTTCTTAAAGCTGGTACAAAAAAAAGCCCATAAATATGGACTTCATGTAACTATGGCCTTTTAATATTGAAAGAGAGCTCCTGAAATGAGGGATAATGTGCTGTAGCAGAGAGAACAGTGGAGCTAGAGCCAAGATACCTGGACCTGGGTCCCAATTTCACTTCTTGCTAGTTATGTGAACTAGTTATGCAACTGGACAAGTTGCAACTTCCATGAACTTCAGTTTTTTCATCTGCAAAACAGGGATAATAAATATTTACAATTCCTGCGCAGCTAGATGGCGCAGTGAATGGAGCACTGGGCTTGGATTTAGGAAGACTCATCCTACCTGTGTGAGTCTAGGCAAGTCACTTAATCCTTGTTTGCCTCAGCTTTCTCATCTGTAAAATGAGCTAGAGAAGGAAATAGCAAAACATTTTAGTATCTTTGCCAAGAAAACCGCTGAGGGGGTCAGGGAGAGTCAGACATGACTGAAAGAACTGAACAGCAACAAAAATGACAACCCAACAAATAACTGTTGTAAAGAAAGTGTTTTGTAAACTGTGTAATACTGAATGAATTTAAATTATTATGAATTATATATGAATATATATGCTAACATAGATTGTTAACAAATTTTAATTTAATTTTTAGCTAATTCCCATAGAGGAAAGAAGGAGCATCCTGAGACATGTACTTCATACTGTTTTGGGGAATTCAAGGTTATGTGTTTTGAAAGACATGGGGAAAGTCTCACAAAGCACAAGAAATAGGGGGAGCTAGCTAGTGCAGTAGATAGAGCACCAGCCCTGAAGTCAGGAGAATCTGAGTTCAAATCTAATCTCAGATACTTCCTGGCTGTGTGACCCTGGGCAAGTCACTTAACCTCAATTGTCTCACCAGGAAAAAAAAATGAAAAAAAAAACAAAAACAAAAACAAAAAAAGCACAAGAAATGAGACTGAAGGAGAGCAGCATGAGACAGTAGAAAAAAACACTAATTGCTGAGGAGGAGGACTCAGGGTGGAATATTGATCCCCATTTCTTAACTTTGTGATGTTGATAATTGTTCATATCCAGATAGCACTTTAAGATTCATAAAGCACTTTAGAAATGTTATTTTATGCTTGCAACAGCCTTAGGAATCAATGCTATTATCATTCCTTTTTTATAGTTAAGCAAACTCAAATAGATAGGAGTTAAATGACTTATCCAGAATCATGCAAACTATTCTAAGGCAGGATTTGAACTCAGGCCTTTCTCACTTCAAGTACTAGCTGCCTAATTAGGCCAATCACATTAGGCTAATTACCCAGACTCTCTAGGGCTTAGTATTCTCCTCTATAAAATTAGGGAAGTGGACTAGGTGACCTCAAAAATCCTTGCCAGTTCTAAATCTATGACCCTGAACAAAGGGACCAGTTGGGGAAAGAAAGGCACTTATATTGGGAGCCCCTGGGCTGAAGTAGTTCCCAGGATGGTGCAGAAGTCAGTGTTCTTCTTTTAGATGTTTCTAGTTTCCCATTCTAACACCCTGCCACAAGAAGGGAGATATTATGCAGCTTTCAGTGCAATTAGAGACAGAGTGGCTAACAGGGAAATGAGCCCAGTGTTCTACAGGGAGACACTCTGGTGCAGCGGCCACTTAATTCAGTACCTTTGATTTACTTTTCCATCCTATTTTCATTAAATGCCTTTTACTGTTCATGCCACGTGTCATGTAGGTTTATTCTGCTGAGAATAGAATACAGTTATCCATTCCACACTATGGGGATTAGGAGTGTGTGATCTCTGGAAAATCCAGGTAAGTTGGTTTTTTGTTTTGTTTTGTTTTGTTTTTAATTTCATACCAGAGAACAAGTCTGAATTTTTTCCTTTTCTTTTACAGTACCTCAATGGAAAATTTATGTTTGATCTTACATAATACTACAGGTATATCCGATCTATTTTTGAATTTCTAACTTTTTTCTATGTCATCTGCTGTCTTTTGTATAGCCTCTGCAAAACTCCCCCAAAATTCTCATTTAATTTCTAATGCTAACCAATATTATATAAAAACCAGGATGGGGAGAGTAATAATTTAGAAGAGTTAACTGTACATTGGATGAGGCTTAAAAGGGAGATTTGACTATCTGTTAGTTTACAAATAGAACCTGAACCCAAATTAATGTAAAATTAATATAGAAGAAAAGGTTCCAGTGGGGCTGTGAAAAAACCCAGGCTGCATGTGTACAGTCAGCCCACAAATCCCTTAGCAATGTTGTTTTCAACTAAAACATCCAATTCAATCTGAATTGACAAGCATTTCTGGATGACTATTCCATGCAAGACACCTCCCTAGAATGGAGACCCAAAGGAACCAGTCCCTACTCACAAGGAGTTTACATCCTATTAGGAAAGAAAATAGGGAAGCCTACACACAGAGAAGTAAATACAATCTGCATGTTAAGTAATTCTCTTTCTGTGTTGGGGGAGTATTAACTTCTGAAGGGATCTTAGATAGGACAGATACTTGAGCAGAAGTGAAGAGGAAGGGAGGAAGACTTTCCAGGCCTGGGGGACAAAGAGACAAAGGTGGGATAGTAGCTGGGATGGTGTCTGTAAACAAGCCCATTGAACTTAAAAGGCCTTTAAGGTTCCCTCCTGCCTCAAACTTATGATCCTGTATTTTGGGAGCTGACTGTCTTTCGTTAAGTAACCGACAGTCCCAGTCTCCTCGCTGCTGTTTCTCTCCCTGTAACACAGAGGAAAGTACAAACTCTTCCTGGAGATGACCTTTGGCTGAATGCTATCTATAGAGGCCTATTTCTGGAATGTTTTAGGGCCTCAGCAGCTCCATAGAGATGAAAGCAGGGATGCAAGTCTGGTCCCTTTTCCTCTGGTCCTTCCCTTCCTTCTCTCTCCTTTCTCCCATCTCTGAGAGCCCAGATCTGGTTGGACATGCACTAATATACTTGTGTTCTTTCCTGGGACAGCCTGAAGTGAAGCACCTTCCCACCCTAGAGCTGCCAGCGAACCTCAATTCCGTTTCTGAGAATTCAACCAAAAACAACAACAAAAAGCTTGGCAAACCCAACAATGGTAGGGGAGCGGGGGAGGGGGATGAATAATCTCAGAACAGAAGTTGCATTATGCGATGTGGTTGCCATGTGGTTTATTCCGAGAGAGGATCATGCAAGCACATTGTGGTGAATATGATAATAGGCTAAAACGATTCAAAGAAATTCAGAAGGTTTTGTAATAAAAGGTTATAACACAAAACCAGAGATAATGGGCCAAAGGCTCATTCCAAGCTGCTTGCAAGAAACAATGGGAGACTGGGTGACCAGGAGTGGGAATAACTGGTCCCTTCCCACCCCACCCCCCAACACACCTCCAGGAATGGGGATCATAGTTAGGTTACCATTCCAAAGTCATTTTAGAACACGGACAATAAGTCCACTCACACACACACTCACTCATTTGTATCCATGGAATTGCTGTGCCTGGAATAAATATCTACTGATTCTTGCCTCTGCTCAGCAGGAGCACAATTTCCTTTTCCAGACATGTACACGTCTCAGGGCCACAGAGTGGTTGCCTTTTACAGTTAGAGCACAAGCTCCTCCAAGGTAGGGATGGGAGAACCTGAGATTTAGAATGAAAAGGCCCTGTCTGATCAGTAGTCCTCATGTCACCATAGGCCCCAACCCCGTTATTTTACAGGTGAAGAAATTGAGACCTGGAGTGCACAAAGGACTCACCAAGGAAGGAATAGCGTGGGTAAGGCTTCTGCCTTCTCTTCCCTCTCCCATGTTCTACTGCCCGCCATCCTGACCAATGTCCTGCCACCGGACCTGGAGGAAAGAGCGGCGCTGATAACTTTGCACAGCTCTGCCTCCTCTTTCCTACTTGCAAGTCAAGACATCACCCCTGATGCCCATGGTCCTTGAGATCAACAATTCTCATTTCTCACTATCTGCATGTTACTGTGAGAGGGTTTGAGTGGCAAGAGAATCGAACAGACCTGAAAGGGCATGGGGAAGAGAGATCAGCTGGCATGGGGAATCTAGGTAAAAGGGAAGATAACAGTTAATATAAGTTATGTCAAATCCAGGAAGAATGGCAAGACAGAAGATCAAGAGAATGAATATGATAGAGCCAAATGGGCAAAGAATAAAACTTAGGCAACCAGCCAAGGAGGGATCAGGTGGAAAATGGAAGTTCAGAGGCCAGAAGCAGAAAGCCAGGTTAGAGTCTGGACAAAACATGTCAGAGTCTAGATGGTGGAGCGAGTAAAAGTTACAGGATGCTTGGAACGAAGGACCATTTGTTACCGAATCAACTAGCTACCTTTGGAGATGAGATTTTTATATATTCCATGCTTAGCACTGGACCTGCGGTCCACAGGGGGGAACAAACATGTACTAAGAAGAGATGGGCAGAGAGTGGGCACTGGCCACCCAGTTCTTTCTGGCCCCACATAACACAGGGCACACAGTAGGTGCTGAGCAAATAACGCAATGGGATCTCAAAAAAGTGACTGTATAGTTCGAATGTTGCTAAGATACAAATCTAGGTGGAAATGGAATATTCGTATTATCATGTGGTAGGAATGTTATTGGCATTTATGGCATATCATGTGATTGCACTGAGAGCAATGAGATAAAAATGTAGACATGAAAAATGTCAGCATTGCAGCTGACACAGAAGCAAGTGTATATTAGCTTCAGGGTGGTTGGAAAAGGGAAAATGTTACTGAGGATGAAGTCATGGATTCAAAACTGAACCCCTAATACATGTAATCATATCAGGGTTATATTGTACATGGGAAGCAAGGTTTCCCTGGAGAGTCAGTTACTGGTAGAAGAGAGAAAACCAGAAGATAGGCAAAAAAAACCCACAAAAATCCCTGTATACAAACACACACACACACAAGTATATGTGTATATATATAATTATTATATGCATATTTATTTATTCATATAATTAAGCCTCAAAAGTGCAGACTTTTTTTTTTTTTTTTTTTTACAAATGAAGAAACTGGGGAACCAAGACAAGAAGTAATTTGCCCAAGATAACACAGATAGCAATAGCAGAAGGATTCCAACCTAGGTCTTTTGATTGCAAATTTAGTGCTGTTCTTTCTATTACTGCACACTAAAATCTCTAGGGGACACAATAACTGTCACAAGTCTTTGAAGAACTGTCATATGGAAGAATAATCTGACTTGCTCTGCTTGGCTCCAGAGAACAAAATTAGGATCAATGGATGAAAGTTGAAAAGAGGCAGATTTAGGCTTGACATGAAAATAAACTTTTTAAGAACTTGGAACAAACCAAGACTGGAATGGATTCTCCAATCTAAAGGTTGAAGTGCTTATGGCAGGGGTGGGGAATCTTTTTCTGCCATGGGCCATTTGGATGTATAACATCATTCATGGGTCATTCAAAATTATCAGCTTACAGAACTCAAACAGTGAGAGGCTGTTGTACCTAGCTTTCAGCTCACTGTTGCCTGCAGTTGCTTTAGCAAATGATTTCAAAGGTCTTATATGGCCCACGGGCTAGACACTCCCTACCCTTGGTTTATGGGTCAAAGGGAATTTTTGCTTGATTCAGGTTGGACTAGACGGCCTCTGAAGTCCTTCAAACTCTGTGATCTTTGATTCTATAAATGATACAAATAATAAATGATAGAGAAGCTCAGAAGAGATAGAGACTGTGTCCAAATGGGATGAGCAAGGAACCTTCATGGAGAAGAAGGCATTGAGCTTAATCTGGCAGTTAATGGCATGGTGGATAGAATATCAGGGGCTGGAGTCAGGAAAACTCATCTTCCTAAGTTTATCTGCTCCCAGATACTTATTAGCTGTGTAACACTGAGCAAAAGTCCCTTCACCCTATTTGCCTCAGTTTCCTCATATGTAAATGACTAGAGAAGGAAATGGCAAACCACTTAAGGATCTTTGCCAAACAAATCCCAAATTTAGTCACAAAGAGATGGACATGACAGAGAAACAACTGAGCTACAACAAGGAGTAGAGTTTCTATAGGGAAAGTTGGAAGAAAATGGTATTTTTAGGTGGGGAACAAGAAACAATGTGAGGAAGGACACAAAAGCAAGAGGGTACTAGATATTTTTATATAATAGACCCATTTGACTAAATTGGAAGATTTATACAAGGAATCAATCAACAAATATTTATTAAGCACCCCCTGCATGCCAGACACTGTAAATAAAATCACCGGGGAATCTAAGTACAAAAACTAGAAAAATTGAGGGGAACTTACATTCTAATTTGGAAGATAAATTCAGATACAATTTAACATGAATATACAAATATGTGCAAAATAGTTAAATACAAGGTAGTTGGGAATGAGAATATCAGCGGGAAAAAAAAAAAAAAAAAACATGCAAACAAACAAATAAAAAAAAAATTGGTTCCAAAACTGCATCCTAAAGGAAGAGGAAAAACTTTACAGGGTGGAAATTAGGAGGAAAACATTTCAGTGAGATAGCCAAGGCAAAGGCACAGAGATGACAGAGGAAGGGTCATGTTTGAGGAACACAGAGAAGTTCAGTGTCATTGGCTCATTAAAGGAAGAGAAATAAGATCTAATAAAGTTGGAAATACAGACTGGGGCCAGACTGATTAGGGCTTTAAAAGTTAAACAGAGGGACTTAATTTTTTTTTCTCAGAGGTGATAAGAAACCACTGGAGCTGAATGAGTAGGAGATCCCCCTGATCAGGTCAGATCCATGCTTAAGAAATATTATTTAAGCAGCAATGGGCAGAAAGGACTGCAGTGTCCTGGGAATGAGTCTATCCTGGTAGAGAGGAACCAGATAGCAGAGATCATAGTCATGGCTCTTGAGCAGGAGGGGATCTCAGACACCATTTAGTTCAATCCCCACCTTACACAGATGCGGTTAAGTGAATTATCTCAGGTCATACAGGGAATAAGTAACAGAGCCTGCATTGGAACCTGGGTCCTTTGACTTCCAAAGTCAATGCTTTCTACCATATCTAATTATGCCATTGCCCATACCTTTGATGCATAAAGCTAAACCTGCTAATATTCTTGAACTATAATACCATCTCCTTGGAGGACATAGCTCAGACTGACAAAAAAGATTTTTTTATTTATTTTTTATTTATTTCGGAAGGCAATTTTGCATTTTCCATTTTATATTCACCAAGAAACATAATGTAGTAATAGAAGACAAAATCAGAAAATCCAGGTTCAACTCCTACCCTTGTTCTTACTACCTGTGTGATCTTGAGCTAACTATTTTACTCTTTTGGACCTCAACTTTCTTAATTTTCAAATGAGAACATTGGACTAATGGCCTGTAAAGTTGAATTTATAATTCTATGATTTTGCGAAATTAGTATAGTGAAGCCTACAAAGGACATTTTCTTTCAGGGCTCATGGTCCAGCAGCCCTTATAATGTAGACAATGCTTATATTTGTTCTTTCTCCACTCACTGGTTCCTGCCTGCACACCTGTGAGCTCCCTAGCATTCTCTGGGCTCATGCCCATCTTGGACTCTCCAGGTTCCATTAGCTAAGCTTGATCTTCCCAGAGAGTAGAATAAATGTTCACTTTCCCAAAACTTCCTTCTCCCATCTCCCTGTTTTCTCAGTGTCCCAAGCCCTGCTTTGTAAGCTACCAGTCAGGTTTCCAATAATAGAATATGTCAATGAGTTAATGATTCTCCCCTCTTCAGGGAAACTGCCCAGGTAAAACTTCATCTGGAGTATTGGGTTCAATTTTGGGCACCATATTTTAGAAAAGATTTTGATATGGGAGGCAAAGGTATCCAAAGAAGGCAGCCAGGATGATGAAGGACCTCAGGTCCCTGTTCTGAGGACTAGATACAGGAACTGAGGCTATTTATTTTGGAAAAGAGAAAGTCAGGGAAAGGGTGGAGGGGAGGAGCAAAAGAAGGTAAGAAAAGAAGTCTTAGTTAAGAACAATGGGTAAAAATTAGAAAAAGGCAAATTTAGGCTTAATATCAAGAAAAAACTTCTTTGTAATTAGTCATTCAACAGTGAATGGATTATCTCAGAGTTGTGGGTTTTCTTTCTTGTGAATTCTTTAAGCATAGACTGGATGACCACTAGAAAGTGTTGTAGATGAAATTCTTTTTTGGACAGTGGGGTGGGGCGTGTAGATGGATTGGACTGAGTGGCTGCTGATTCTCTTTCCAAATCTAAAGTTCTGTGACTTTGAGATTCTGTGATACGTGATACGTGAACAGAGTATGCTGCTCCACATATATATATGCTTTAGTTTTATGGGCCCAGCCAGACTATAAATGCCTTAAGGGCAGAGACAACTGATTATATTTCTTTGCCTTCCTGCTAAAGTCTTTTCTAGTACCTCACCATAGCATGAATTTATTTATTTTTCATAATATTTTTATTTATTTTTAATATTTTATTGTTTCTCACATGTAAAGACAATTTTTAACATTCTTTCTTTAAATTTTTAAGTTCCAAATTTTCTGCCTCCCTCTCTTATCCCTCTCTTCCTTAAGATAGTAAGCAATTTGGGTTTTGAAGGCTCAGAGTGAGTGTAAATAGAAATTCTTTCTGTTCTGGCCGGAAATCCTGAGGGTCTTCTTTTCCCAGATAGATTTTTATGAGTAGGCAAACTAGGCCACCGTCTGCCTCAGTACTTGCTTGGCCTTAAATCACTGAATGGATATTTCATCAAACACACTGAGACCTGCGAAAGACCTTAACTTAAAAACGCCAAAACTTCCCACTGCATCTGGGGCCATTTATAGTTGTCCTGATCTATATCTTGCCACTGGATCCTGATGACTCTGGAGGGTAGAGGGAAGCTGATGACTTTGCACAGCCTTCCCTCACTTAAAACCAATATTCACTTGTAAGTCGAAACATCCTCCTCCTGATGTCATTGGTCTTCTTCCAGAATGAAGAATGAACAAGCAATTTGATATAGATTATATGAGTGCAATCATGTAAAACATATTTCCATTTTAGTCATATGAAAGAAGAAACAGCACAAAAGAAAAAAAATAAGTGAAAAATAGTATACTTCAAGCTGCATTCAGATTCCTTCAGATCTTTGGATGTGGATAGCATTTTTCATCATTTATCCTTTGTTTTGGATCATTATATACTGCAGAAAATAGCTAAGTCATTATACAATATACATATATAATATTGCTGTTATTGTGTACACATATTCTCCTGGTTCAGATCCCTTCATTTTGCATCAGCTCATACAAGCTTTTCCAGGTTTTTCTGAAATCAACCTACTTGTAATTTCTTATAACATAATAGTATTCCATTACAATGATATACCACAACTTATATATTGTATTTTTTATTAAAAACTTTTTTTTATTTTCAAAACATGTGCATGTATAATTTTCAGCATTCACCCTTGCAAAATCTTGTGTTCCAAATTTTTTTCTTCCCTTCCCTCCACCCCCTCCCCAGACAACAAGTAATGTATGTTAAAATGTATAATTATTCTATGTATATTTTCACAATTACCATGCTGCATAAGAAAAAATCAGATCAAAAGGAAAAAAATGAAAAATAATGCAAGCAAGAAACAACAAAAAGGATAAAAATACTAGGTTGTGATCCACACTCAGTTCCTACAATCCTCTTTTTGTGTGCAGATGGCTCTCTCATTACAAGACCATTGGAACTTGTCTGAATCATCTTATGTTGAGAAAAGCCATGTCCATCAGAATTGATCATCTTATAATCTTGCTGTAATTGTGTACAATGATCTCCTAGTTCTGCTCACTTTACTTAGCATTAGTCCATGTTAAGTCTCTCAAGACTTCTGTGAAATCATCCTCCTAATGATTTCTTATAGAACAATAATATTCCATAAGATTCATATACTATAACTTATTCAGTCATTCTCCAATTGATGGGCATCCACTCATTTTCCAGTTTCTTGCCACTACAAAAAGTGCTGCCACAAACATTTTTGGACATGTGGGTCCCTTTCCCTCCTTTAAGATCTGTTTTGGATAAAAGCCCAATAGAGACACTGCTGGATCAAAGAGTATGCACAATTTGATATTCCTTTGGGCATAATTCCAAATTGCTCTCCAGAATGGTTGAATCAGTTCATCACTCCACCAACAATGTATTAGTGTCCCAGTTTTCCCACATCCCCTCCAATATTTGTTATTTTCTTTTCTTGTCATCTTTGTCAATTTAAGCAGTGTCAAATGGTATCTCAGAGTTGTCTTAATTTGCATTTCTCTGATCAATAGTGATTCAGAGCACCTTTTCATGTGACTAGAAATGATTTTAATTTCTTCATCTAAAAATTGCTTGTTCATATCCTTTGACCATTTATCAATTGGAGAATGGCTTGAATTCTTATAAATTTGAGTTAATTCTCTATATATTTAGAAATGAGGCTTTTTCAGAACTCTTGGATTTTAAAATGTTTTCCCAGTTTATAGTTTCCCCTCTAACCTTGTCTACATTGATTTTGTTTCTGTAAAAACTTTTAAATATAATCAAAATCATCCATTTTGTATTCAATAATGTACTCTAGTTCTTCTTTGGCTACAATTCCTTCTTTCTCCACAGATCTGAGAGGTAAACTATCCTTTGCTCTTCTAATTTGTTTATAATATCACTCTTTATTATATATGTATATATTGAAGCTATTTCAACCTTATCTTTGTATAAGGTGTTAGGTGTAGGTCAATGCCTAGTTTCTGCCATACTAATTTCTAATTTTCCCAGAAGTTTTTGTCAAATATTGAATTCTTATCCCAATAGCTGGGGTCTTTGGGTTTGTCAAACACCAGATTACTATAGTCATTGACTATTTTGTCCTGTGAACCTAACTTATTCCAATGATAGATTGTTTCTTAGCCTGTATCAAATGGTTTTTTGATGACCACTGCTTTATAATATAGTTTTAGCTATGTTACAATTTATATATATATATATATATATATATGTATATATATATATATGTATATATATATATATATACATATATATATATATATATATATATATATATATATATATATATGTAATTATATTTAGGTAGGCCACTTTTGTTTGCATTTTTTCATCAATTCCCTTGAAATTTTTGACCTTTTGTTCTTCCAAATGAACTTTGTTATTATTTTTTCTAGCTCTATAAAACAATTTTTTGGGAGTTTGATTGGTATGACACTGAATAAGTAGGTTAATTTAGGTAATATTGTCATTTTTATTATATTAGCTCGGCCTACTCATCAACACTTGACATTTTTCCAGTTGATTAGATCTGACTTTATTTGTGTGAAAAGTGTTTTGTAATTGTGTTCATATAGTACCAGACTTTGCTTTGGCAGGTATACTCCCAAATATTTTATATTATCTATAGTTATTTTAAATGTAATGTCTCTTTGTATTTCTTGTTGCTGGACTTTGTTGGTAAGTATTAAATTTAATGGCTATACTAGTGAAATGTGGGCTCTGTCACGTTCTTCTAGGCAGGAACAGAGGCTCGGGGATGGACTGTATATCTAAAACTGTTAACCCCAGCCTAACTAAATTCTTGGAGGCTCAACACCTGAAAAGTGACTCTCAAGTCAACTTGACTATAAGTCTAAACATAAGACTATAAAATCATAAGATTGATTTATTTAGCATCAGAAACTTAAGAAGTCCAGTCTACTAAGATATAGAGAGGCTGTGACCTGCATTTCCCATTTCTGTGTCTTTGCATAAGCTGTGCCCCATACCTGCAATGTACTTTTTCCCTACCTCAATCACTTAGAAACTCTACTTTCCTACAAAGCTCAGTTCAAATGCCACCTCGTAGATGAAGACTTTATTCATTCCTGAAAATGTAAGTGCCTCTCCCTCAAAATTACTCCATAATTTACTTACACTTACTAGACTCTGAGATAATCACTTAGCCACTTTTTGCTTCTACTTCTCCACCAATAAAATGGGGATAATAATTGTACTTGCCTGATGTGAAAACCAAACTGAATAAAAACTGTAAAGTACTTAGTACTTAGTGCTGGGATACATCGTGGGTGCTATGTAAATGTTAGCCATCATTATTATTGTTGTTCATTATTGCTGTTGTTACTATTGTTATATGTGGACCTGCCATTGCCTCCAATAGGGTGTAGATTCTTTGAAAGCAGGAGATGATTCATTTTTGTCTTTGTGTTACAGGGACTGGCCAAGGGCACGCCATCCTCAGAGCTTGGAAAGTGTGCTCTGCCGGTTGCCAAGCATCTGTTGAAGAAGCTGGGGAGCCTGGTTCTAGAAAGGCCCTGCTCCCCAATCTGGAGGATGGTCCAGATCTACTAATTTGGAGAAAAGCCCGACTTCCAGGCCTCCCTTACATTTGTGTGTCTAGTCTATCTAGAGGCCTGACACATTGTAGGGACTTAATAATTACTTGTCGGTTGTTTTTTGGTGGTATATTCCCACACTGAAGAAAAAAAACAAAACTCCTGGCTCCCTGTGCTATTAAAGTATTTTCTCTGTCACCCTATGGGATATCAACATTCTGCCTTTGCTGGGGGCCTTTTTGAAAAGCTGGGGAGTCACACAGTTTCTTGCCTTCAATTCATTGGCAGATGGGTTGCTATGGAGAGTTTTGCTGAGGCCCTGGGCAGAAGCTGGCAAATTTCAGCATTTCTCCCAACTATTCAATATTTAATTAGAAAACATGGGCCAGCACTGAAACCCATGGAGACTTCTACCTTTGAGGTCTTTTCCATGCCATCCTCTCCCTCCCTCATCCCAGGTTCTTTTAAAAGGACTGACTTCCCTTCTCTCAGAACCAGCCCCCTCCTTGGCCTGTTATTTTTGTAAACAAACTCTATCTTACTTGTTTTCCCACTGAGGAACCAAGGACAGGAAATCAGAGCTTAGACTTTGAATGGATTGACTTGTTCTCTGGAAGCAAAAAGTGAAAATCTAAACTTTGGGGCTTTGAAATTGTTACCCAGATTTTTGAGAGGCTTTGTCTCCTCCACTCTAAAATTTGAAGACCTTTACCCTGTTAGCCAGACACCCACTTATTATTTTTCCGATTATTTTCTTTGACATGGAAAAGAAACAATCCTTGAGAGCCCCTCTCTCCATTCTCCCCCTCAACATTTTTCTGAGAGCTGAATGAAAACTGATGCTTTCAATGAAGAAGGGCAGAGGGAGTCTCATCTTTCTCTATACATCTCAACAGTATGGATGGATTTGGGAACCACTCCTTCTCTGGCCCATGTGAGACAAAACAATAGAAGCTACAGATTTCCCTTTCATCCTTAGCCTTAAATACGGAAAATGGAAAATTGAGTAAGATGTTCAAAGTCAGATTCAACCAGAGGGCTACATTGTCACAGAGTCATTGCACTCTGAAAAAAAGAGACATTTTTGAAATACTTGGAATAGCTGCTTTTATAGAAAAAAAACCATAAGATGGATTAGGGAGAACAATATGAAAGGGCTTCAGAACATTCCATTATAAATGGGCAGCCATTGAAAACTGGAAATTAGTATGGCAGAAATTAGATATGGATCCACACTTAACACCATATACCAAGATAAGATCAAAATGGATCCATGATTTAGGCATAAAGAGGGAGATAATAGATTAGAGGAACAGAGGATAATCTACCTCTCAGACTTGTGGAGGAGGAAGGAATTTATGACCAGAGGAGAACTAGAGATCATTATTGATCACAAAATAGAAGATTTTGATTACATCAAACTAAAAAGTTTCTGTACAAATAATACTAATGCAAACAAGATTAGAAGGGAAGTAACAAATTGGGAAAATATTTTTAAAAACAAAGGTTCTGACAAAGGTCTCATATCCAAAATATATAGAGAACTGACCATAATTTATAAGAAACCGAACCATTCTCCAATTGATAAATGGTCAAGGGATATGAACAGACAATTCTCAGAGGGAGAAATTGAAACTATATCCACTCACATGAAAGAGTGTTCCAAATCACTACTGATCAGAGAAATGCAAATTAAGACCACTCTGAGATACCACTACACACCTGTCAGATTGGCTAAGATGACAGGAACAAATAATGATAAATGTTGGAGGGGATGTGGGGAAATTGGGACACTAATACATTGCTGGTGGAGTTGCGAAAGAATCCAGCCATTCTGGAGAGCAATCTGGAATTATGCCCAAAAAGTTATCAAACTGTGCATACGCTTTGACCCAGCAGCGCTACTACTGGGATTATATCCCAAAGAAATACTAAAGAGCGGAAAGAGTCATATATGTGCCAAAATGTTTGTGGCAGCTCTATTTGTTGTAGCTAGAAACTGGAAGATGAATGGATGTCCATCAGTTGGAGAATGGTTGGGTAAATTGTGGTATATGAAGGTTATGGAATATTATTGTTCTGTAAGAAATGACCAGCAGGAGGAATACAGAGAGGCCTGGAGAGACTTAAATCAACTGATGCTGAGTGAAATGAGCAGAACCAGAAGATCACTGTACACTTCAACAACAATACTGTATGAGGATGTACTCTGATGGAAGTGGAAATCTTCAACATAAAGAAGATCCAACTCACTTCCAGTTGATCAATGATGGACAGAGGTAGCTGCACCCAGAGAAGAAACACTGGGAGGGGAATGAAAATTGTTAGCACTAATATCTGTCTGCCCAGGTTGCATGTACCTTCGGATTCTAATGTTTATTGTGCAACAAGAAAATGATATTCACACACATGTATTGTACCTAGACTATATTGTAACATATGTAAAATGTATGGGATTGCCTGTCATCGGGGGGAGGGAATAGAGGGAGGGGGGGTAATTTGGAAAAATGAATACAAAAAAAAAAAAATAAAAATAAATAAATGGGCAGCCATTGACAAAAGGAGAGAGGTCTTCAGATTAAGCGAGAGTCTTCATTGGACTCTTACCAACTGTCTGTTAGGTACCACAGTGGATATAGCAATAATGTAAGGTGCCATTGCTACATTAACACTTACACCTTATTTGAGGAAACAAGACAAACACATGTGAGACAATTGAGATTCATCATAGGACACTATAAGTAAGTTCTAAATTTTATGGTACAGGGTAAATGTCACTAGAGTTCTAAGGAGAAGTCAGTGTGGTTTGGGCTAGTCAGAGAAGGCAGAATTAGAGACGAGATCTTCTGATTCTTTAGTTAGCATTCTTTCCCTTGTCCTACCAGACCTCCTTGACATATACTACCTAAATTACTTTTTATAGGTATATTTCTTATGTTCTTAACTAGACTGTAAACCTTCTGAGGTCAGGGACTAAGTCTTACAGGTTTACAAAGCACTTTATATGCTTTGTCTTATGCATCTGCGCATCTTCCCACACAATATTCCATGAATCTTTGTTGTTGTTGATGATGATGATGATGTAAATTCCTTGAGGATTGCTTTTATCTTGTCTTTGAGTCCCCAGTGCCTAACACAGTACCTTCTGCTTAGTAGGCAATCAATAAAAGCTTGTCAATAAAAGTTAGAATGTTTCTACTGGTTTTATATCCCAAAGAAATCCTAAAGGAGGGAAAGGGACCCACATGTGCAAGAATGTTTGTGGCAGCCCTTTTTGTAGTGACCAGAAACTAGAAACTGAGTGGATGCCCCTCAATTGAAAAATAACTGAATAAATTATGATATATGAATATTATGGAATATTATTGTTCTGTAAGAAATGATCAGCAGGATGATTTCAGAAAGGCCTGGAGAGACTTACATGCACTGATGCTGAGTGAAATGAGGAGAACCAGGAGATCATTATATACTTTAACAATAATACTATATGATGATCAATTCTGATGGACATGGCTCTCTTCAATATTAAATGATTCAAACCAGTTCCAAATGTTCAATGATGAAGAGAGCCATCTACACCCAGAGAGAAAACCATGGGAACAGAGTGTAGAACACAACATAGCATTCTCACTCTTTCTGCTGTTATTTGCTTACATTTTGTTTTTTGTCTTTCTTTTTCTTCCTTCTTAATCTGATTTTTTTTGCACAAGATAATTGTATAAATATGTATACATATATTGGATCTAACATGTATTTCAATATATTTAACATATATTGGACTATCTGCCAGCTAGGGGAGGAGGTGAGGAGAAGAAGGGTAGAATTTACAACAAAAGGTTACACAAAGCTCAATATTGGAAAAACATCAACCAATCAATACAAATATACAAAACAAATCAACCTCAGTCAATAAACATTTATTAAGAGTCTATTTTGTGCCAGGCCTTGTGCTAAATTCCAGGGATACAAAAAAAAAAAAAAAAGACAAAAGACAATCTGTATTCTCAAAAAACTCACAATCTATATACAACAAACAATCCTTGAAATACATACACCCAAAGAGTCCCTCCACAAAACTCAACACAGAACCTGACATGCCCCATCAAGCATTTGTCGATTGATTGAGAGAACATAGATAGCAGAAGTGGAATTATTTTGCTGATTTGGCACAGCTTTAGTTACTGAAGAGCTAGCCTAATTGGGATCTAGTCCATATCCTTACTATTGGTGTTACTTGGGCCAATTCATTTCATTTTCCTGGACCTCAGTTTCCCCATCTGTTAAAAGAAGAGCTTGGGCTAGAACCCCTCTGAGGTTTCTTTTAGCTCTACACCTAAAATCCTATGTGTTAGTCTTGCCAGCACAAATTCATCATTGACTTCTTTGTTACCTAGGATATTGACTTTTTAGCAACACACAAATTCTAAAAAGATTGTAGGAAGCATGGAACAAAACAAAGGGCACCGGACTGGGAGCCACATAACTGCTCTTTTAGCTCAGCTGTCACTGGCTCTTGCTTTGTAACTATTTGCAAATCACTTAATCTTGCTGAATCTCAAATTCTTCATTTGCCGAAGAAAAATAATAATCTCTTTCCTCCTTATCTCACAGGGGTATGATGAGAATGAAATCATGAAATGATTTTGGTTAAATAAGAGATATTCAAATGTAACAAAATGAAAACTCTTGGGTGGCTTGTGAATCACACAGAATCTCAAAATTGGAAAGTAACTCAGAGACCATTCTAACCTGTATCTCAATCCTAATCCCCTGTTTAAGTCCCTATTGAACAATCAGCCTGCCTTCATTGAAATCTTTGCATGTTGGAAAAATCATGACCTGATAAGGAAACTCATTCCATTTTTGAATAGTTCTCATTGTAAAGAAGTTTTTTAACCTTAAACTGATGTAAAATCTGTTTGTCTTTAAATTCTACTGATGGCACCCACTTGTTTCCTCCAGGGCCAACCAAACAAGTGTAATTTTTTTCCATGTGATAGCCTTTCAAATGCTTTAAAACAGCTATCCTATACCCTCAAACCTTTCCTTCAGACTAAACAAATCTAGTATTAACATGGCATCTGCCTCCTAACCCACTTTGTCTTTGTCAATGGATGCTATTGAGGTATGAACAATGAGTGAGGAGCATATCCAAGAAACATGGTCTTGGTTCCTTGATAAGAGAAGGTCACCAAAAACAAGTCAGTCTATGGAAAGCCCAGCCACACTCCTCTGTGTTGTATCCTCCAGAGGAAAGGGACTGTGTCAATTCACCTCCATCATTGTCATATTATTATTGCTTCCTCGTTATCCTGAGATAGGCATGTTGAAGAGCCACAAGTCATCCAGAGATTATATTTGATGTACAAATAGAGGAATTATATATTCATTAAGAAACAAAGAATCAGGGCAGCTAGGTTGTGCAATGGAAAGGGCACTGGCCTTATAGTCAGAAGGTTCTAAGTTGAAATCTGACTTCAGATGCTTATTAACTGTAAGGCAAATCACTTAACCCTAATTGCTCAAAAAAAAGAAAAGAAAAGAAAAGAAAGAAACAAAGAATCATGGAGTATGAAAGTTAGATGGGATATTAGATATTAGTTAAGGAAACTTCATTTTACAGATTGGTAAACTGAGGCCCAAGGAAGCCAAGGTACATTTTCAAGGTTATACAGCTAATTGGTGGAGTACACAAGGCTGGAATATAGTGGATACAGTGCTAGGCTGAGAGTCAGGAAGACCAAATTTAAAAGACATTTAAACTTGATTTGAGACATGCATTAGCTGTGTGACTCTGGGTAAGTCATCCATACTCTCTCAGCCAAAGTTTCCTCATCTGTAAAATGGGAATAATGTTAATACCTGTATCCTAGGGTTGTTATGAGGATAAAATGAAATATTTGTAAAGCACAGTACCTGGTCCATAGAAAACACTTAATAACTCCTTTTTTCCCCCTTTTTTTCTTCCTTACTCCTAGTACAGTGTTCTTTATACTACGCTAACCTAGAAGAATCCTATGGTATCTGAGATGAATTCCTGGAAGACAGGTAAAAACATATCAACGTATGTGATATGTTAAACTGAATTTGTTAAATTAAATTGAATTACTATGGATATATAGGGCATATTTCTCTCCCTCTCCCCCCCCCCCCATTAATAGTAGTTTGGGGTTTTTTTCAGTTTCAATTAAAGATAGTTTTCAACATTCATTTTTATAAGATTTTGAGTTCCAATTTTTTTCTTTCTTCCCTTCTGTCCCCCCTCCCTAAAACAGCAAGTAATCTGATATAAGCTATACATGTATTTCCATATTAGTCATGATGTGAAAGAAGAATCAGAATAAAAGAGAAAAATAAGAAAGAAAAAAAAAAAAGAAAGAAAGAAAAATAGTAGGCTTTGAATTACATTCAGACTCCATAATTCTTTCTCTGAATATAGGTGACATTTTCCAGGTCACATTTTCCATTACAAGTCTTTTAGAATTATCTTGAATCACTGTATTGCTGACAAGAGATAAGTTAATCATCACACAATCTTTCTGTTACTGTGTACAATGTTCTGTTCTGCTCATTTCTTCAGCATCAGTTCACGTAAATCTTTCCAGGGTTTTCTGAAATCGACCTATTTATCATTTTTTATAACACAATAGTATTCCATTATATTCATATACCACAACTTGTTTGGACATTCTCTAATTGATGGGCATCTCCTTAATTTCCAATTCTTTGCCATTATAAAAAGAGCTGCTAAAATATTTTGTACATGTACGTCCTTTGCCCTTTTTAATGATCACTTTGGGATACAGACCTAGTAATGATATTGTTGGATCAAATGGTATGCACAGTTTGGTTGCCATTTTGTCATAATTCCAAATTGCTCTTCAGAATGATTAGATAAGTTCATAACTCCACAAATAATTCATTAGTGTTCCAGTTTTTACACATCTTCTCCAACATTTGTCACTTCCTTTTCTGTCATATTAGCCAATCTCAGGGTTGTTGTCATGTGTAGTTCTCTAATCAATCATGACATGGAGCATTTTTTTTCACATGACTATAGAATAGCTTTAATTTCTTCATCTAAAAATACCCATTTGTATCCTTTGACTCTGTCAATTGGGGAATAATTTGTATTCTTATAATTTGACTCAGTTCTCTGCAAATTTGATAAATGAGGCTTTTATCAGAAATACTGGCTATAAAAAATGTTTTTCAGCTTTCTGCTTCCTTTCTAATGTTTGTTACATATATTACATATATAATATTATATATTTATTACATAATATTAAATAATTACATATATAATGCTTGCTGATGATTTGCAGATAGCTACTACTTATTGCTATAAGGAAAAACTCCATTTATTCCTATATTCTCTAGTATTTTTTTTAATAGTAATGGATACTGCATTTTGTCAAAAGCTTTTTCTACATCTATTGAGGTAATCATATGATTTGTGATTTTTCTTTTTAATATTGTAATTATGCTGATAGTTTTCCTAATATTAAACCAGCCCTGTAGTTTTCTTCCTTATCCCTTCATTAGATCTATTTTTGTTTTTGCTTTGTCTGAGATCAGGATTGCTACTCTGCCTTTTTTTTTTTTTTTTTTTTTTTTTTTTTTTACTTCAGCAACTGAAGCATAATATATTCTGCTCCTGCCTTGTACCTTTACTCTGTGTGTATGTACTGCTTCAAATGAGTTTTGTTTTGTTTTTTATAAATAATGCATTGTAGGATTCTGGTTTTTAATTCATTCTGCTATCTGCTTCTATTTTATGAGAGAGTTCAACCCATTCACATTCACATCTGTCATTATTGTGTATTTCCCTCCATCCTATTTTATCCATTTATATTTTTATGTCTTCTTTCACCCTGTTTCTCCTCACCAGTGTTTTGCTTAAGACCTCAATGTCTCTCAGGTTGCTCTCCCTTTTATCAACCCTTCCCCTTTCTAGTTTCTTTCCCTTCCTACTTCCCTAGAGGATAAAGAATGTGAATGTCATTCTCTCTTTGAGTCAAAACCAATAAGAGTAAGATTTAAACAATGCTCACCCCCCTCCTTCTACTGCAGTAGATCATTTACATCTCTTTATCTCATTAATTTACTTTGCTCTGCCTCCCCCTTTCTTCTTCTCTTAGGATAATTTTTTTCATCCCTTAATTTGTTTATATCATCACATCAATGTCAACACTGTCTATATATATATGCTTTCTAACTGCCCTAATAGTGATAGATTGTCAAGAATCACAAGTATCATTTTAAACAACTTAACCTTATTGAATAACATGCTGTTGTTTCTTATTTACTTCTTTATTTTTCTTTTGAATCTCGTATTTGAAGATCAAATTTTCTATTTTGTAATGGTCTTTTCATCAAATGCTATACTTCTAATGTGTTTTTTGTAAATAATACATTGTAGGATTCTGGTTTTAAAGTCCCCTATTTCACTGAATATACATTTTTCCCATGAAAAATTATGTTTAATTTTATTAGGTTGCTGATTCTTGCTTGTAATCCAAATTTCTTTGCTTTTCAGAATATCATATTTCAAACCCTCCAATCTTTTAATGTTGAAGATGCTAAATCCTGTGTAATCCTAATTGTAACTCCTTAATATTTGAATCATTTCTCTTTGACTACTTAGAGTATTTTCTCTTTGATTTGTTGATTCTGGAATTTGACTACAATACTCCTGAGAGTTTTCATTTGGGGATTTCTTTCAGGAAGTGATTGATGGATTCTTTCAAAGATTCTTTTCCTCTCTGGATATCAGAACATTTTTTCTTGATAATTTCAAGAAAGATGCTGTCCAGCCTTTTTTGTTTGTTTCTATTATGGTTTACAGATAGTCCAATAATTTTAAAGTATTTTTCTTTTATCTATTTTCCAGGTCAGTTGTTTTCAAATTAGATTTTTTTTTTTACATTTTCTTCTATTTTTTCATTTTCTGATTTTGTTTGACTGATTCTTGATATCTCATAAAATCATTGGCTTCCATTTGCCCAATTATTTTTAGGAAATTATTTTCTTCAGTTAGCTTTTGTATCTCCTTTTCTACTTGGCCAGTTCTACTTTTTAAGGATTTCTTCCTCCCTCCCCCATGGATTTTTTTTTCCATTTGACCAATTTTTTTAAAAAATAATTTTCTTCAGCAAATTTTTGTCCTTCCTTTTCCAAGTGATGACTCTTGCATCCTCTCATTTTTTCCCCACTTTTTCTTCTACTTTTCTTATTTGATTTTTACAACATTTTTTAAGTTCTTCCAAAAAAGCTTTTTGGTCTTGAGACGAATTCATCTTCTCCTTTGAAGCTTTACAAGTACACATTTTGACATTATTATCCTCTTCTGAGTTGTTCCCTATATTCATCAAGGCTTTTTTATATATTTTTTAAACTTATTTTTAGCCTATTTTGTCTCTGTTTCTGGGGCACAGAAAACACTGTCCTGAGCTTCTTGTGCTGGGGGCCAGGGGCCTGGTCACTGACTTTTTGTACCATGTCCTTGGCTGCTAGTGGCTTTGCTTACTATACTGAGATGGCTCAACCTAGTTACATCTGCCATGCTGGGAGCTCCTTGGTTGGCACTTAGCCTTCTGTGTTGAGGCTAGAGACCTCACAGATGACCTACTGTGCCATTAGCCTGCTCAGCCAGGCCCAAAGAACCTCAGTTGCTAATCCTATACTGTGGCTGAGTCTCCGCTGGCTTGTCTGGACACCATCTGCACTGGGTTATGGTCTCCTTTTACCCAAATGAGACAGACCTTTCCTCAAGTCCTAAGTTATCTTGTGCTGAAAAATTGTTTCTTCCATCTTTTTGTAGATACTATCTCTCAAAAATCTGTTTAGAAGCTTGATTTAATGTTGTTGCAAGGGAAATTGCGGAGAGTTCAGGCAATTTCCTGGCTTTTCTCTGCCATCTTGGCCCTACAGGGAATATTTCTAACTTTATAAATTGATGGCTATATCTCAGATCCCAGTCTAGAGCTCATATACAATAGAGTGCAACCCTTTTGTTTCATAAATGAGAAAACTGAGGCCCAAAGAGATTAAAGTGATTTGTCCAATGTCATATAGGTAGACTTCTGGGGGCAGAGCCAAGATGGTGGAGATGACACATTTCTTTCTGACCTTCTCCTACAACCCTCAGATTAATTAGCAAATCCAGCCTCTGAAATAGCTGTGGAGCAGCAGAACCCACAAATATTGGGAGTGCAACAAATTACCAGTAGAAAATAATTTCGAAGATCAGCAGACAAGTTCTGTTTCAATTGGAAATGGGAGGGAAGCAGCGAAGCATGAACAGCTGAGTACAAATGCTGGCACACATTGTGCAGACCCAAAGCAGGGTGCAGTCTCCATGAGGTGGTACAGACTCCAAGTAGTGGAAAATCTACAGGGAGGAATCTACAGCAGTGTTGGCTACTCTGCCCTGGCTGGGAAACAGTAGATCAGGAGATAAGTTACAAAGCATCCAACACAAACACAAAGGTAAATAGTGAATCCCAAAATGCCAGAATCTCCTGGGCCTTGATCATGCCTATCCAGCACTGGGAGTGAGTCAGCGCTGACCCAGTGCAGCCATGGCTACTTATAGAAGAAGCTACTGCTTGTAGAGGTAGCTTAGAAAACTTCCCCTGCCCTAAAAGCAGACCTTAACTTTTTTTTTTTTTTAAATGAGTAAAAAAGTTAAGAGAACTCTGATGATAGACAGATTCTATGGTGAAAGAGAAGAACAGATATCAAACACTGAGGAGACTACAGGCAGATTGTCTCCAAATAAAGCCCCAAAAGGTGATATAATCTGGTCCTCATCACACAAGGCTCTCCTAGAAGAAATTAAAAAGGATCTTAAAAGAGAGCTAGAAGAAAAATGGGGAAAGGAAAGAAAAACTTTGCAAGAGAGTTTGGATAAGTCATATAACTCATTAAAAAATAGATTTGGTAAAATGGAAAGAAAAAACAACTTCCAGAAAAACAGAATTTGTGAAACAGAAAAAGAAAATATCTCCTTAAAAAACAGAATTTGTGAAATGAAAAAAAAAAAATTCCATAGAGCAAAACTACTCATTTAAAAATTAAATTGGCAAATACAAAAAGAAGTAAAAAAAAGTAAATGAAGAAAATAATTCACTAAAATTCAGAACTGAAGAAATGGAAATGACTGACTCAGTTAGACAACAATAATCAGTCAAGCAAAACAAACAAAAAAATGAAAAAAAAAATAGAAAAAAAATGTAAACTACCTAATTGGGAAAACAACTGACCTGGAAAATAGATCTAGGAGAGACAATCTAAGGATTATTGGACTCCCTGAAATACGTGATGAAAAAAAGAGCCTAGACACTAATTTTCAGGAAATCATCAAAGAGAATTGCCCAGATGTCACAGAATCGGAAGGTAAAATGACCATTGAAAGAATTCACCAAACACCTCTTGAAAGAGGCTCCAAAATGAAAACCCCAAGGGTTTTTGTGGCTAAATTTCAGAACTATCAGACCAAGGAAAAATATTATAAACAGCCAAAAAGAAACAATTCAAATACTGAGGAACCACAATAAAGATTACTCAGGACCTAGCAACTTCTACTTTAAAGGACTGAAGGGCCTGGAATCTGATATTCCAAAAGGCAAAGGAACTTGGAATGCAGCCAAGAATAAATTACCCTGCTAATCTAAGCATTTTCTTTTAGGAAAGAAGATGGACATTCAATGAAACTGATGAATTCTATTTGTTTTTTGATGTAAAGACCAGAGCTAAACAAAAAATTTAACCTCCAAATATAGAATTCAAGAGAAGGATAAAAAGGTAAAAAGAAAAAAAAAAAACTCTTGAGAACTATTTCTGTTATGGATATACATATAGAATACATTACATGTATACTCTGATTCTACATTATGAAAAAAAGAGTCTATAGCTGGAAAGGGGATTGTAACAGACAAAAAGGGGAAACTGGAGGTAAAATGAGGCAAATTACATCTCAGGAAGAGGCAAAGAAAATCTATTAAAATTGAGGGATAAAGGGAGGATGATGAATATTGTGTGAATCTTACTCTCATCAGATTTGGCTCAAAAAAAAAGAATATTAGATATATTTTGTTTCATCAAGAAACTTGTCTCATCTTATAGAAAAGTGGGAAGGGAAAGGCAAAAAGGGAAGGGGTAGGCTAAATAGAAAGGTATAAAAAAGGGGGGTCTCTAAAGGAGAGGACTGCTTGAGGCAAGTAGTGCTCATAAGTAAAATAGTGGGGAGGAGGGAAAGGAGAAAAGGAATGAGAAAAGTATAATTTGGGGTTAATAAGATGGCAGGAAATACAAAATTAGTAATTTTAATTGTAAATGTGAATGGGGTGAACTCTCCCATAAAACATAAGTGGATAGCAGACTGGATTAAAAGCCAGAATCCTACCATATGTTGTTTATAAGAAACACATTTAAAGCAGAGCAATACATACAGAGTAAAGGTAAAAGGCTGGAGCAGAATCTATTATGTTTCAGGTAAAATTAAAAAAAAAAAAAAAAAGCAGGGGTCCTGATCTCAGATCAAGTAAAAGCAAAAATTGATCTAATTAAAAGAGATAAGGAAGGAAACTATATCTTGCTAAAGGGTACCATAGATAATGAAGCAATATCAATATTAAACACATATGCACCAAGTGACGTAGTATCTAAATTCCTAAAGGAGAAGTTAGTTAAAAGAGTTGCAAGAAGAAATAGACAGCAAAACTATAATAGTGGGAGATCTCAACCTTGCTCTCTCAGAACTAGATGAATCAAATCACAAAATAAATAACAAAGAAGTTAAAGAGGTAAATAGAATACTAGAAAAATTAAATATGACAAATCTTTGGAGAAAATTGAATGGAGACAGAAAGGAGTATACTTTATTCTCGGCAGTTCATGGAACCTATATAAAAATCGATCATATATTAGGATGTTGGAATACACGGGAGCCACCTAACAGTGGCTGCTGGAGATCCAACCCAGAATGGATCTCCTCTTGTGAAAGGATGATACAAGGAGACTGAGAAGCAGCTGCTGTTCTCTGACATCTCTGATTGAGAGGCTGTTGTGTTGTCTGACCTCTCCTCTTCCCTCTGCCTCCAATTTATTTCATTCCCAGTCTGCAACACCTGTGTCAGCAAAAGCTGCCCTGCAACTCCTTTAGATGCTATGATCCACAGCTGTGGAGGCTCTCAGAGAACTGAACTGTTCTTTAACATTAGGACATAAAGACCTTAAAATCAAATGCTGAAATAGTAAATGCATTTTTTTTCAAATCACGATGCAATAAAAATTACATCCAATGTCACATAGGTAACAAATTTTAGAGTCAGGATTTGAACCCAAGTCCTTGGGTTCCAGTACTAGTTCTCTTTCCACATGCTAATGTGATGGTATATAGCAGATGCCTCATAGTAGGTTATGAATAACATCAAGAAATTTAAATAATGTTTTAAGATTTACAAAGCATTTTATATTCATGACCTCATTTGTGCTTCAACACAACCATAATTGGAAGGTAATGTTATTCCCATTTTACAGATGTGGAAATCCCTATGATTTAGGAATTACAAACATTATTATTTCCATTTATAGATTTAGAAAACTAAGGTTGACAAAGATTAAGTAATTTGCCCAAAATGATAATTACTTTGATTCAAATGGGGTTTTAAGGCTTTCAAATCACTTTATATATTATCTCATTTTATCCTCATAGACGTGGGTGCCATTTTATCTCCATATTTTAAATGAAGAAACTGTTATCATTTGACTTTTCTTGAATTCTTGATTTAAGTGACCATGGGAGACATAATGACATGAAATGCTCTCTACCTACAAATCCTGATAAAACTACTGAAAGGTAGGGATAGGGAGAAAACCAACATGAATGGGCCTATTAGTAAACACTTTGATTCTCTCTACCTTTATTCACTGAAAATTCTACTGTAATCCAAAGAGGAGAGATTTCAGGGTGAGGAACTGGAGCAATCTAGGAAGACTTCATAGAAGAGATGGGACTGGAGTTTGAGGGGTGGATAGCATTTTTCCCCCTGAGGCAATTGGGGTTAAGTGACTTGCCTAGGATCACACAGCTAGGAAGTATTAAATGTTTGAAGCTAGATTTGAACTCAGGTCCCCCTGACTTCAGGACTGGTGCTCTATCCACTGCACCACCTAGCTGCCCCTGTGGATAGCATTTGTATATAAAGGAGGGTATTCTGTAAACTATGTAATAGTATCATTTTCCTTACAAGGCTGTCTTGAGAATCAGATAACATATGTAAATTCATTGCATTGCATAAATACTATCATTATCATGCTGTTGTTATTATTATTATTATTCTACTCAGAAAAACCAACACAAGCTGATAGCATTGAAAATGGCATATGCAAAAAACATGGGAATGATCTTGGCCAAAGTGTCTATTGAGACATATGTAGGAAGAGTAATAATTACCACCTGCTTCACAAGTTTGTTGTGAAGAAAGCATTCAATAAAACTTTAAGCCCTTCATAAATACGATTAATAATAATAATGAAATAAGAGATACTAAAAATGGAGTAATTATCTTGTATCTTAAAACCATCCTCACAGAAGGGGAAATCAGTCCAGAAAGCTTGCTTTTGCATTCCGCAGAGGGGGAATACCCCACCCAGGTGGGGAAGATTAGAGATGGCTGCTTTCTGCAAATTGTCACTCAGCTAGAGTTAGAGTGCTCAGTTTGAAGTCAGGAAGACTCATCTTCCTGAGTTCAAATCTGACCTCAGACATTTATTAGCTGTGTAACCCGGGGGCAAGTCATTTAACCCTGTCAGTCTTGGTTTTTTCATCTGTAAAATGAACTGGAAAAGGAAATGGTAAACCACTCCAGTGTCTCTGCCAGGAAAACCTCAAATGGGGTCACAAAGAGTCAGACAACTGAAAACAACAGAACAACAAAAGACCCCGGAAGGCAGAGTCTCGGGCTGGAGGTACGATCCAGGACAGGACAGCTTGTCTGATGTTCTTACATTCTTTCTAAAAGCTGCAGCTGCTCCCATGAACTCATCCCCAAACAAACTCCACCCCCACCCAGCCCAGGCCTCCAGAGCAATGGGCCCTGGCCAGGACTGGTAATAACTATCTCATCATCTTTCCTCCAGCCTCATCTCACAACCCAGTTGCTGAAGGCAGTTTGGGAGATAGCATCTCTGCATCTGAAAAAGGGCACATTGGTTGGCAGTGTTGAATGGGGCCCACCCACAAGTGATGACCCAGTTGATTTTTAAATTTCAAAACAGATGTTGCTCCTACCAAGATGAGATCCCAGGCTTGTTGTGGTGTGTATTTGGGGGGGTGAGGGAGGGAGAATAGAGAATGAGGCTTAATCCTTTGGAACAGCTCGGTACACAGAAGCCAATCAGCACTTGTTTTCACACCCATCCCAGCTCCTGTATCTCTTATGACTAATTCAGATTTACATCTAATCGCACCCCCACCCCGTGACCACTCTGTCCAGATGGAGGAGAATAAGGCTCCTTCCCCTGGGCCTCTCAAGCTTTAAGGCCAAACTGATTTTTAAAACTTTAAATCAATCCCAACAAGACCTACACTGCTGGTATCAGCTACATTTAAGGATGCAGAAGACAAAGCTTAAATGGACTTCAGCAGGCTACTCTGATGGTGGAGCACTGGCCCTGAAATCAGAAAAACCTGCTTTAATCACTTACTAGCTCCATGACTTTGGGCAAATCACTTTATTTCCTCATCCACCAAAACAACAAAAGCAACAAAAACTCTAAATTTATGATCTAGGGATTTTCAGGTTACTTGCCCAAAGTACAAAATAACCTGCAATGGAACTGGAGCCAAATAATATTAAAGGAGAAATCCTAAGTTCAAATTGTGTATCATCTATCTACTACCTGTGTGATTTTAGAGGAGCCATTTCCCCTCTTTAGGGGTGCCTCACTTGTAAAACAACTAGATTATTTCTAAAGCCTTTTTCAGCACTCAATCCTGCGATCTTATGAATCTGGGCCTGGACATCAACAAGCAAGATGCAGACGGTCTATTTTCTCTTCCCCTTTGCTTCATCTAATGCTACAGCTTCCTTATGGTCTTTCAGCCCTCAATAAGTCCCTGCAATCAATACCAAAACAGGTAAACTCTGTAATGTAGGCCAGAGAAATCCTTACCATAACAACCCTATTCTGAGGACACACCAAGGGCCAATAGCACATACTTAATTGTGTACTAATGAGTCACCTCTCTGACCCATTTTGTGATCCTTGAGTTTACAGAAGAGGAAGGGGAGCAGGGCCAGCCTTATATATAAAACCCCTGAGTCTTCCAGTATCTGTACCTAGGGTCCTCTTTACTGTAGCCATGATCCCCACTACAGAGAGGGAAATAAAAGAGAGCTAAAGGCCTAAAGCTGGAAAGGACAAAAATAAAAAGGTAAATGCTGGTTTTTCAGAGATACTGAGCAAGGTTGAGGGAAACCAGATTTATTGTCCTGACTCTTGGCTTTACTCAGCACCATAACCAGAACAGGATAAGACATCGAGGGCTTTCCCAGGATGTTATTGTGTTGTACGTGTGGGAGGAGGTGGCCACCTTCTCCTACGGGATGATCTGAACACTGCTGTTTTGGGAACTCAAGTCTCAAGGCCTCCTGGATCTGCTTCAAACACCATAATATTCTTTTACTCAATCTCTAGGCCCCTTTGCCCAGCATCCCATCCCTTTATTTTTCTACCACTTGGCTGCTTAGCTCCTCCTCCAGGCTGCTTTTTGCCCCAAATAAAAAAATTCCTAATTACAGTTCTATCATCATCCCATGAGGGGGGGAAAATAGCACTGGGCTGAAATAGAGTTTGGAAAAGGAAATTCTTCTACAACTTAGGTGATGAAGGGGAGAATTTGTCAGCACACAATGTGAACAGATGGGAAATAGCAGAAAAGAATAACTCTCAAGGGTTAAAGGGAAAACTGCGTTTTTAGTCACAGACCCATGAGTAAAAGCATCACAGAAAGTAAAGAAGTAGATATCCCTTGAGTATCAAACCACAGAGGTGCCCTCTCTATAGGTAGTGTGAGGGACAGCTTCATGTTCATGGGATATGAATACCCCAAACCATAGGAGTAAGGCCATGACAATCGAGGAAGACTCTGCTAGGCCTAGAGTGGTTAGCTAGATGAGAAAGGAAAGGGGGAAAAGAGAGGGAGAAAAGGGAGAGGAGGAGGAGAGTGGGGAGAAAGAAAGAGAAACAAAAAGAAAGAGAGAGAGACAGAGAGACAAGAGAGAGACAGAGACAGAGAGAGAGAGAGACAGAGAGAGACAGAGACAGAGAGAGAGAGAAACAGAGAGAGAGAGAGAGAGAGAGAGAGAGAGAGGAGAGAGAGAGACAGAGAGAGAGAGAGAGAGAGGAGAGAGAGAGACAGAGAGAGAGAGAGAGATTTAGGGGCTATAAGATTTAGACATATAAGACAATGGGGATAGAGAGGAGGAAACCTGGTCAAAATGTAAATAGCATAAATGAACATTGTATGCTTCATAGCAACTAGAGGCCAGATCTCTTTTTTTGTTTGTTTCTTCCTTCTCTGAGTGACTAGGAGCCCATCATTTCTAATTGAGACATCCTAAAAAGTCTTCTAGGAGAGGTCAGAGGAACTGGCATGTTGATATTAGACCTGGCTTTCTGTACCAGTTATACCCCTTCCCACATGCCATAATATAAGAGATTAAAAACTCTTTTCTTCCTACTTCCTTTTCTCAGAAGGCTCCAAAGCTGTGATCAAAAAGATGTCACTAAACTGGTGAACTCTTGGGCAGAATCTGTTCTCCACTTCTGTAATCTAATGTCTCCATAGCAACAGCATCCAGGTGGGGAGCTCGGGAAGCCAGGGTTACAGTCAATTCCTTTCCCAGCCTCTTTAAAAGGAGAGGTGATGAGGAAGAATGCAGTCCCCAAAATAAATATAATTGTATTAGCCAACAGAAGAATGTTATTATTTAGACAGATAATTCAGTGGTAGGAAGTTATATTATCAGACATCTAGTTTCCATGCATTGACCAATGCATTCACGCTTTGGATGAAAATGTAGGTACACTGTGTGGGTAGCACAGCTTCAACATACCCAAATCAGGCATTATTGTTTTGCCTCTCAAAGGTTCACTTAGCCTTGGAGAGCCTCTTGTCAGCCAGGGACACTAACAAAAGATCCTAGCAGCTAAGTGAAGCAATTTCCCACACCAGCCTGCTATCAAGGCCTTTGGCAGGTTGGGTGCTGAGAGCATCTTCAGAGATTGCTATCAAGAGAAAGCAGTCCCAGCTTAAGGTTCAACAGAGCACAGGTTGAAATGCCAGAGCAAAATGAACTGCACAGGAATAAGGCAAAGAACACCACCTTGGGAGAAAGAGAGCCAGTTCCTTCTCTTCAACACAGATTTGTAAAATGATAGAACTGGAAGGGACCTTAGAAACCATTTAAACCAATCCCCTCATTTATAGGGAAAATGAGGCCCAGAGAAAAAAAAGTAAGTTCTTAAAATGATCCAGCTAATGTACAGACTCAAAGCCAGTCATTTCAGTCATGTCCAATTTGTTGTGATCTCATTTGGAGTTTTATTGGCAAAGATACTGCAGTAGTTTGCCATTTCCTTCTCTAGTTCATTTTACAGATGAAGAAACTGAGGAAAACAGGGTGAAATGACTCGCCCAGAGTCACACAACTAGGAAGTGTCTAAGGCCAGATTTAAAATCAGGTTTTCCTAATTCAAAGTTCAATGCTCTGTCTGCTGTACCATCTAACTTCCTCTTTTCCCACCGAAAAATAAACTTTTCTATATAAGAATTCAGCTTGAAAGAGTGGTCAGAAATGATGACCAAAGTAAGTGATCAAAGAGAGGGCATTTCTATAAGTAGCCCATTCTCTAATTTCCTCTCCCTCCATCCCTTCCAACTCTATCCATCTCAGGACTTGTCCTGTTGGAAGTCTTCCCTTTTCTCCTAACAAAGCTGCCCATGCTCCTTGTTATAGAAATATGGCTCCTAGAACCATATCTTCCCCCCCATTATTTGCCTTTCCTAGTACTCTACAAAACTAATTTTTGATATAACTACCCCTCGAACTTTATACCAAAACATATACAACTCTCTGTTTTCTTTGGTATTAGATGATCTTTCTATTAATACATAGATTGGGTCATTCAATAAAAATAATATTTGAATTAATAAAAAAAAGTACCTACTATGTACAAGTAAGGGTTCCAATAAGAAACATGACAAGTCATTGTCTTCAAGGAACTAACAATCTAATAGAGGAATGTCATACACACACACACACACACACACACACACACACACACACAATATTAGAAATATTATCTCATTTGATCATCATAACAACCCTGTAAAGTAGGTACTATTATTATTCTCATTTTAAAGTTGAGAAAACCGAGGCAGACAGAGTTTAAGTAACTTGCTCACAGTCCAGTTTCCTGGTCCAGCACTCTATCCACTTCAATACCTAGTTGTCAGGGAGGCAGAACACTTTGGGAGGCACACGAGAGGAGTTCAGATCCCAGCTCTGATATTTGCTACCTGGGCATTAAAAGGGTTATTTTGTCAGGCTCATGAAAGACTTCCATCTTGGGGACTAAGTTTTTCTAATTATTTTTCTGGCCAACTAAGAGTTAATCCATCATCCCCTTTGTGTTAGCCCTTTTCATTACATTTTCTACAATGTTGGAGTACATTTTTCTTGCCTTAGTCACAGTAATCCAATGACTGATTGACTTTTCTTTGAAAAGCAGGGGACATGCAGGATCTTGGTAGGGGACAAGAGAAAGGTGGAGGAAGAGGAAACGTCATGAACATCAATTCTTATTATTGGATGGATGTTTCCATGGATGGAAACAATGTAAGAAACAGGTCTAAAGTCCACTCAGCCCAGTAAGGCCCTAGGAATGGTTTTTCTTAAGCAGTCCTCAAGGTTTTCTTGCAGTTTGTCTCTTATTTCTTACAAATGAAGGATAAGAAAAATAAAACCCATGCTGGCTGATGATGCTGATGAGTTTATAGGGTTTAGAGTTGGAAAACTGCCCTGAACATTTTCATTTTACCATTGGGGAAAACAATGCTGACAGAGGGAAAGGGATTATTCACAAAGTAGTTAAGAGAAAAGCTACAATTTGAACCTAATTCAAGATTGATTTCCAATTTGATCCCAAAATTGATTCCAAATCCAGCTCTCTTACCACACTGCCATCTACATATGCATAGAATAATGAACAAAGCAAGTTGGCCGTAGGTCCAGGTTTCCCGACCCCTGGGCATTTTCCACTAAATAAACAGGTAGAGGAAGCATTATCTAGTCCATCAGTCTGCAGAAGCCTTGCTGCCTGCCTCCCTGGTCCCACATCCTTGGCCATCTTAGAGACTAGATTCTTGCTTCCTCTTCAGCAATCATAAGAGAAACCCCTTAGTGCTTGGAGTTGGGCAGAGTTGGGGACCTATAGCACAAGTGTGAAAAATAGCATCAGTTTCCAACAGTTCATGGGCAGTTGCCATTTCCAAGAGTCCACTCCCTGATGCTTAGGGACAATGCTTCTTTCTGTCACTACTCATAAAAGTTTGTCATGTAATCACTAGTAATCTTGTGCCCATTTGTAAAATTTGGCAGGGTCACCCCTACGTTTTGCCCTCAACATGAGAGAAGGACAAGGATTGTCAAACTGGCATCCCATCACCAAAAGTTTGCCAAGCTAGGACTACAATAGATTTGGGTCAAAACATCTCTTCCCTGGAATGTAAACTTATTACATCTTCTGTAGCTTATTCCACGGGCAAGCAAGCAAGCAAATTACGTATCACCCAATTTATAACCCAGCCAAGGACACAGTATGTGCATAGAGAAAAATAGGCAAAAAGATCATTTGTAGGTAGGCGCAAATAGCTTGGGGAGAGAGGCTATTAGGTAGGGCTTCATGGGGAAGGGTTTGATGTGGAGAAGAGAAAGGAGTCTATCTATATGTGGAACATAGCCATCAAAAAGACATAGAGATGAAATAGTGTGGATGGAGAACAGAAAGAAGAGTTTGGAAAGTGATTTCAAAGAGAATGGAAGGATTTGTTTGAACTGATAGCGTGAAGAAACCAGAACCAGAAGAATAATTTATACTATAAAATCAATATCATGAATTAACTATTTTAAGCAAAACCGATGAAGAATGAAATGAGTGCAAGTAAAAGAATAATGTCTACAAAAATGAAATTATGAAAAACAAGCAATTTTGAAAGCTTTGAGAAGTCTCAGCAATGTAGTGGGCATCCATAATTCCTGTGACATGCTGATTGACGAAGCATACTATCCACAACCCGACAGGGAAGCAATGGATTGAGACATAATATTTTTTGAATACACAATGAAGGAATTGGCTTTGTTCAACTATATACATTTACCACAAGAGCACCAGGCCTGGAAATCAAAAAGATTAAAATTTAGCCTCAGATACTTACTAGTTGTGTGATTTTGATCAAAATACTTAACCTCTTTGTCCTTCACTTTTCTCAATTATGGAGTGGTGATAATAATGGCTCCTACCTCACATAATAATGAGGATCAAATGAGATATTTGCAAAAGAATCTGTGCCTGACATGAAGTATTATAAATGTTTATTCCATTCTCCCCTCTTTTTTTTTTTTTTAATGAGGTAGGGATTAGAGGGAAAGAAAAAAGGTTTCTGTTTTTTGGTTTTTTTTTTGTTTTTAATTTTAACAAATAAAAAAAATTAAGTCAATTTGGTTGAACCATAGACTGCATGAAGGAGAACAATGTATAATAAGACTGGAGAGGTAAATTGGGATTAAGTTGTGAATGGTTTTAAATTCCAAATATATAATCCTTATATATGATATATATATAATATATGATCCTAGAGGTAATAAGTAGCTATTGTCATTTATTGAGTAGGAAAGTGATGTGTCTGGACTTGACTTTTAGAAAAATAACTTGGAGCAACTGTGGGAAGAATAAATTAGTCCAGGCAAGATTAGTTCTAAGTACTAACACCAAAGAGTTTTGGAATATCTCCAAAGTTAGGGATAGGGACAAGAACTAAGAACAATGGATGCTTAGTTAGTATTGAAGATAAATTTCTTGTTAATCATTTCCTTGGGCCTTCCAAGCAGAAGTATACTTTTAGGATTTGTAAAATGGTTAACCTACCTCCAGCTTCTGGGGATTTGGACTACATGATCTGTGAGAACTCATATTAGGGGAATGATTTTTCCTAAAGAACTTGTCTTTCTGATACTTGAGAAAGGTGTCTATCTTCTCTGGAAATTTTCATTTTGGAGCTTTCTGGTTAGTTGGATTCTACTTAATGAGGATTTTTACTGTATGGCACAGATAGTCACAAATTCACAGTATTTTGCTGAACATCGAAAGCGAGTAAACTACCCTGTGATATCTGCTTTGCTCACTTTCATTTTTTAAATGGGCAATGTCAAATTGGGGCTAATTAAACAAATATCCCTATTTCATAACATTGTTATTAGAACTAAGCATAATAATGCATATAATGTGCTTTGTAAATCTTAAATGAACATACAAATATGAGTTATTATTATCTATGCAATATGTAAAATATACATATACATTTGTATATTTGCATATTGTATCCTTCCTCCTCCAAGAATATGTTCTTCTTGAGGGCAGGAGTTATCTTTCATTTTGTCTTTGTACCCTTAGTCCTTTGCACCATGTCTAGCACATACTTAGTACTTAATAAATGCTTATTGGCTATTGACAACTGATAATAATATCTTCCACATAATAAGAACTTAATGAATATTTTCAGGATTGCATTACATTAGAGCAGATGCTATTGGATAATTTAAACAATTTTCTAAGTTTTCATTTTGTTTGCTTTTATAAAACCCCATGAGGTCTCTAGCAATTAAATAAAAATCTGGGTGGGGGAAAGATATTTAGATGAATGGTTGTGTGTTTGTTTCAGAGGTAGAAAGATAAGGCACAAATGAGAAAACTAAGTCCTATTCAGTCTGAAATTAATGAAACTAGTAGTAGCAGGCCAATCTCTGGAGCTCAACATATAGAGAATGTGGGACACAGGGTGGAGACTGGACTGGGATGCAGAAGTGTCTCCAGGGCTTTATCACTGAGAATTGGTTTCTGTGCAGCTAATCACCTATCCTCAAACACCACTGATAGAATCTCTGTTACTTAATTAATGCATCTATATTCTATCGAAGTGAATGGCAAATGCAGGCTATCACTCTGCAATGGGAGGAAGAGAAAAAACAAGCAGAATCTCTGATTTCCTTTGATCACAACAGATTTTGTATCTCAAAGGATCAGGTTAGAAAATCAGGGTTTGATTTTCTGAGTCTACTCAAATATGAGAGAGAAGTGATGAGAATAGACTTTCTTATGAATTGTAAGACAATCATAAACACATAGACCATATCAGAGGCTTGTATGGCCTTTTACACTCAATCACATATCTTCCAAAATATCCTTGGTCCAAGGACACAACATTCTAGCATTGTTACACGTAGGGCTCCAAGGAAAATCCAGGGAGATCTTTAGAAGATTTTATTTTCATTGTTTTCTCCAAGGAAAATCCAGGGAGATTTTAGAAGGTTTTTTTTACATTGTTTTCTCCAAGGAAAATTTAGGGAGCTCTTTAGAAGATTTTTTTAAAATGGCAAAGGGAAAATAGCTCTTTGCTTGTACTGAGACCCTGACTGGTTAAAGGAGAGGTTTGAATGAAGAGTTCTTCCTAAACTCTGCCTACACTAAGAGCCACCATACCTTTCTCTTTATCTCCTCACTCCCTTCACTGGACACATTCCATTTATCACTACAGGCAGCCCATGAAAGGGTCACACTTGGACTGACTTATCTCCAACAGATAGAGTTGAATCAGCGTCAGGGTTCCTATCACTGCTGGTGCTCCATACCTGTTGCCCAAATTTGTTGACCAGGCTCTAGCCCGTGTTATCTGAACTTTTTGCCCAAGTTACCGATCCCTGTTATCCAGTCTGGTCTCCTTGGTTTATAAACCTATTCCTTAATCTGTGTTCCTTCAAGTCCAAGCTGTAGGACCCAGGTTTGCAGATAGTGATTGCTCAAAGCCTCGTCTTAGGTACATTCCACTTGTCTATCCGGTTCTGCTCATTGAACCTTTTCCTGAATTTTCCTTCCTGGGGAATGCTCCATTTTAGGTCTCTTTTCTAGTTCCAGATACCATCTTATCCCTGGCCATTAGCTTAAACAGCTGCCCCAATCCCTCCCCAAGCCTTACTCTACTCAAGCCTCAGTTCCTCACAACTTCATGCTACTGTAATACCAGAGATGATAGAGATGTGCAAAGAAGAGAATAGGAAACAAGAAAAAGACAGGGCTGACGTAAAATACAAAAGCATTGTTTTTAAAGATATTCTACTATGTCACCTAAGGACAAATTCAATGACTTTGGAGACCATTAGGAAAGTTGGCATCTGAGCTATTTTAAATCTCCATTCTAGACCAAATAAAAGGAAATAAACTTAAATTGTAGGGGGAAAATTTAGGTTATAAAAGAATAATAAAAAAGAACTTATTCTATGGGATTCATTCCATGCAGTAGTGCATGGAAATAAGGAAGTGAATTGTCTGAGTTAAAAAATAATGCTTCTGAATGAGACTATAGATTTAGAGCTGGAAGACTCCTTCAGGATCATCATCCCTTCATTTTACAGCTATGGAAACTGAGACCCAGAGAAGTTAAATGATTTTTGCACATGTAATAAGCGGATAAGTAGGATTTTAACCCTGGTCCTCTGGTCTCGAATATAGCACACTTTGAATTGTCAAGCTGCATCTCAATAATTTGTTTCCATAATTTCCATATTTTCATGTCTACATGTGTGATCCATTTTTTAGGAATTAAATGGTCCCATAACATTTATATATCCTTAATTGCAGATATTGTCAAATTTTTGTATTATGTCCACCAGTATCTAGCAACGCCTGAAACAAAGTGGGTGCTTTGGAAATAAATATTGGTGATTGTTTTATCTCCTCAAAGATATTCCCAACAAATACACATAGGATAAGGAAAGGCAATTAGCATGTATGTTACACCCACTATGTGCCAGGCACTGTACTAAGAACTTTTATAAATATTATTTATAATATCTATATTATATAATATACAATATGATGAAATATTGTAATAAGTATGACAAAATATAAAATAATATAAATATTATCTCATTTGATCCTTACAATGCCCTGTAAGATAGGTACTTTACCTCCCTTTTGCAGTTGAGTAAACTGAGGCAGGCAGAGGTTGAGTGACTTGCCCAGAATCATACGACTAGTCAGTGTCTGAGGTAATTTGAACACAGATCTTCCCAATTTCAGATCCTCTGCTCTATCCACTGCTACATGTATAATACTAAGAGAATCATGTCCTTATGGAATAACACATTTGGAATCCCCACTGGATATTTGAAATTCACCAGTGGTCAGTGAATGTAATTTGTGTTTTCCAAGGAAGGTGGGATAGTCAAAGTAAGAAGCCATCTTGGGAGATATGGTTTCTATTCCTCGCTCTCTTACTATATGGCATTGGGGACTCTATGATCCTCATTTTCAGTACCTTGGAAGGAGGAAAAAGAACCCTGCCCTTCTTTGTTTAAACAGAGTTGTCAAGTGGACCAATGGAATTACAGAGAATGGTTTTCATCCTCTATGGAATCCAAGTCATAATCCAACTTTTTTCTTTTCTTTATGAAAAAGGAAAATATTAAGATAGCATTTTGTGCTTCTGCATAGTATCTTTGCATTGCCCTAATTTGTGCTGTGGCTTTCAGGAGAAGTCAGAAAATTGCTTTGACAATCACAGAACCACAACCAATTAAAACTATACCTCCCACTTAATAACAACTTCAAAGGCCAAGGAACAGCTGAGTGAAATGAGGCGCCATCACTTCTGCATCTGTCCAGAGGTCTGCCTGCAACAACCTACACTTAATTTAATTGTTTCAAGCTCTAATAATAAAGAACTGGTGTGGGGTCATATATTTTTGAGGGCACCCATAAGTTTGGAGTAAGTGGTGTCAGAAGAATGGAACAGAATTAAGCAAATATCTGCATAGGAATTAGGGGGAACTGGTTTATCAGTTTTAGGACTAGGATTATCAAAGCTTTCCACCCCCAAAATTCTGATTATAAATAATCTTTTGAGTGAATGAAACCCATGCCTGAAACTTTCTATACTGATCCTTTGAAGGTGGGGACCTTGCCTTGATGACCTTTATAGTGAGTAAAACCACTTCTGGCTCAGAATTATTTTTTACACATTTAATTGGTACTCTTTCTTTATGTCAGACATTTCCAACTCACACCCTTCAGATTAAACTTTCCTTTGTGGCCAAAAAAAATAGCTAAGCAAAAACTGCAATTCAAGGTCTTCGTCCGGTGAAAAATAGGATAGGCAAAAGTCTCTAAGATATTTACTGATCACAGAGTTCAACATCTATTTAGTGATATTTTCATTTATGTTACAGTCACTTGTTCTGTTGCATGTATTTTGTTTTCTTGGTTTTGCTTAGTTTGCTTAGATTATTTTTATTGATATAAAACTTGTTACATTTTCCTGAATTCTTCAAATTTGTGATTTCTTACCTTAAAGTAATATTTGTTAATGTTTGTATACTATGATTTCTTCAGTCATACCCTAATTGATGCCTATTAATTCCATTTCCAGTTCTTGTGCCAGAGAATGTGGCTATGAATGTTTTGGCATATATTGGACTTCTGGTTCTGTCTTCATCTTCCTTTAGGGTAGACACCCAGTTGTAAAATTACCGGACCAAAGAACTATAGTTTACTCACCTTATTTCCTGTTTCCAAATTGAAGTCCAGATTGGTTGGACCATTTCCACAGCTCCACCAAAGACAACTGAGTACGCCTGACTTCCCACACAATTTAAACATCAAGTGTTTTATCATCTTTGACAATTTATATGATGTCAGGTGAAACCTTGGAGTTGTTTTAATTTGTATTCTCTTATCAATGACTTGGAACATGTTTTCATGCTTGCATTTGTGTTTGCAGTTCCTCTTTAGAAAACTGTTCATATCATTGCCTATGAAGAATATCTTGTAATTATACATCTGTGTCAGGTCTCTATATTTTGTATGCCAGACTTTTGTGAGTGATATTTGATAAAAGATTTTACTGTTTCTCTTCTGGTTCTATTTTCGTTTATTTTTGTATGAATTTTTAAAAAATTTTAATCAAAAATGGTCAAAGGATATGAACAGACAATTTTCAGATGATGAAATTAAAACTATTTCCACTCATATGAAAGAGTGTTCCAAATCACTATTGATCAGAGAAATGCAAATTAAGACAACTCTGAGGTATCATTACACACCTGTCAGATTGGCTAAGATGACAGGAACAAATAACGATGAATGTTGGAGGGGCTGTGGGAAAACTGGGACAATGATGCATTGTTGGTGGAGTTGTGAAAGAATCCAACCATTCTGGAGAGCAATCTGGAATTATGCCCAAAAAGTTATCAAAATGTGCATACCCTTTGACCCAGCAGTGCTACTACTGGGCTTATATCCCAAGGAAATACTAAAGAAGGGAAAGGGACCTGTATGTGCCAAAATGTTTGTGGCAGCCCTTTTCATAGTGGCTAGAAGCTGGAAGATGAATGGATGTCCATCAATTGGAGAATGGTTGGGTAAACTATGGTATATGAATGTTATGGAATATTATTGTTCTATAAGAAATGACCAACAGGAGAAATACAGAGAGGCTTGGAGAGACTTACATCAACTGATGCTGAGTGAAACGAGCAGAACCAGAAGATCATTATACACTTCAACAATGATACTGTATGAGGATGTATGCTGATGGAAGTGGATTTCTTCAACATAGAGAAGAACTAATCCAATTCCAATTGATTAATGATGGACAGAACCAGCTACATCCAGAAAAGGAACACTGGGAAATGAATGTAAACTGTTATTTTTACCTTCTGAATCCAATTCTTCCTGTGCAACAAAAAATTCGGTTCTACACACATATATTGTATCTAGAATATACTGTAATATATTTAACATATATAAGACTGCTTGCCATCTGGGGGAGGGGGTTGGGGGAGGAAGGGAAAAAATCTGAATAGAAGTAAGTGCAAGGGATAATGTTGTAAAAAATTACCCATGCATATGTACTGTCAAAAAATGTTATAATTATAAAATAAAATAAAAAATTTAAAAAAAAAAAAAAAAATTTTAATCAAAATTATCTACTTAGAGCTAGAATTTAACTGACTTCATTATGAACAGAGAAAAATCTATAACTAACTACATCTTCATTATCTACCATCACCAACATTGAATCATTCAACAACTATTTATTGAGTTCCAACAATGTACATAGAACAACAGTATTAAGTACTGGAGGCCATAAAGATAATGAAAATTCAATCCTTCATAGAACTTATCATATAACGTAGGAAATATGACAAATAGATGCACACTCAGTAATTATAAAGCAAAATAAAATGAGTAAGAGCATGGTAAGTTCATTTCTCAAGATGTGACAGAGAGTCTTTTGAGGAAGCTAACTGTTGTTGTTTTTCAGTCATTTTCAGTTGTTTACAATTCTCCATGACCCCATTTAGGGTTTTCTTGGCAAATATACTGATGTGGCTTATTTCCTTCTCTAGTTCATTTTACAAGTGGGGAAACTGAGGCAAAAAGTGTTAAGTGACTTATCTAGGGAACATAGCTAGTGTCTAGGGTAACACAACTAGAATCAGACACTTTCTGATTCCAGACCTGGCACTGTACATTATACTGACAATAATACTTTACTATATTATGTTTGACTAGCATTATATAGATTTTAAACTATTTTACACAAAAGAGATACCACTAGAAATAGTACTAGACTTGGACTTGTGTTCACATACAACCTCTGTTGTTTACTACCTGTGTGGTTTTGAGCAAGTTACTTAGTCTCCCTGAGCCTCAGTTTCTTTATCTGCAGAATTAAGGAGCCAAACTAGATAACTTTTATGATTCCTTCTAAATTTAAGTCTTTAATCCTATGATCTTAGAGGTTCACTTATACTATATGATATAAGAAGAACAGGTCTCACCTCCATTTGATAGGTGAAGAAACAAGCTTAAGTGATTTGTCAAAGATGATGATTATGATCATTAATAATAATAATAATAACAATAAGCACTTATATAGTGTTTTAAGGGCAAAAACACTGTGAATCTTTTATCATATAAGTCAGTGACAGAGCTAAAATTAGGACTTGGGTACTCTGACTGGAAATGGGACAATTTTGGTGCATTAGTCATGCTTAAAAAATACTTCCCATGTGTATGATACTACTATTCTTTCAAAATTTTGAGTCTTCATTGTGACACATGCAAGTTATTATCAAATGATAGCACTACATGTTATGGCTCAAGAACTATGTGCATTTATTAGTATTTCATAGTATCTTATAAAGTTATTTGATTCCACTTGCACAAGTCTAGTTTTCAGTTATTTTCCTCCTTAAGATTTTGAATCTTTTTTTCCAATTGGGTTAACTTTCTTTTCATAATTGTCTTAGATTTTTTATTTTCTCTCTCCTATTTAATATTTGAATTCCATTTTTAAGTTCTTCCAAGCACTCTTTCTAGAATTGAATAAAAGTCCTGTTAAAAGCTGTTCTCCCTTTTGACCCTCTTGTGTAGGGCTCCCTAGTCCACTTCCTTCATCTTGCTTTCCCCTAGACTTTGGCTTATAAAACATCCAGTTCTCTTTCTAAGTTGGACTGTATTAGATGGAAAAATGCCAAAGAATGCAAGTAAGGGAAACTTCTTGGACATAGGAATCATGATGAGAGAAAAGGAAGTCGAACCTTTTTTGGCCTTCTCCCTTTGCCCCATAAGCATAGGAGTTATAGCAAGGCTATGAGTATAGTTCTCTGACCTAGAATTCCAGACTCCAGAAACGTCCTCTGTTATTCAGTGACTAAAGGTGACCTTACAACTAACACGGTCCAGTTTGTGGGTCAAGACCAAAACTCTCAATGAAAGATTCATTGGCACTTTACTGGCGAAAGTTATTGTATTTGTGCTGGGAGCAGAGGAACTTAGAAGGGAGCAAACACCCTCCATCTCTTACATCTACCTTCTCTCTTTATTCCCTCATCACTAGTTCAGGCTCTGTCACTCTTAGGAAACAGCCTCCTGATTAGAACATTCTCCAGTCAAATTTCCATATTAGCCTATGTTTTTATCCATGTAGATATTCTCTTCACTGAGGATTTAGACTAGTTTATGCTTGCATTTCATCTAAATTGTCCTTCTTTCTGTTCTTCCTATCCTTTCCCATCACATTCCATCTTCCACCCCAATCCCTTTGCATAAGCTTTGTGCTTTACCTAGAATGTTCTTTCTCCTCACCTCCAGCTATTAGAATCCCTGGTTCCCTTCAAGGGTCAGCTTAAGCACCATCCCCACAAAACTTATCTAGATCTTGACAGTGGTTATAACTTACTCCCTATCATCATTACCATTAAAATTATTTTGTAATGACTGCCTTTACTGATTTATGCACTTGATATCCCCACCCAAAGCCCAGTAGAATAAAAGTTCTTTAAAGACATAGGTTCTCTCTCTCTTTTTTTTAAGGTTATTTCCCTAACAAAGAACTTCTCATGTGTTGGGTAGTTGATAAATGCTTACTGAAATGAATTGAAAAAGATCATTCAAAACCCTCCATTCATTGGCGCCCCCATGGCTGATCCACACTTTTCTCCCACTACTGCTTAACATGTACCAGCCAGGTACTTCCTTACCTCTGAACTCCCAATTATGCTGCTCTCCCCTTCCAACCTAGAAGGAGAACTCTATTCCTTCTCACTCTATTCAAATTTTAGCAAACCTTTAAGATTCAGCCGGAGTCCATGAAGCCTTCTTCAGCCACATCAGCGTTCCTTCTCTTCTGACTAACACAATCCTTACACTCTCTAAAAAATAACCCAACATTTCATTGTGCATTCATACTTCACCATGGAGTCAAAGCTGGGGACAGGACGCTGTGGACTACACAATACCACTTCTACCACTTCCAGAGACCTGTGATTTCATTAGTGTGGGTAATGCCCTTGTCAGTGTACAACACCTTTCCAAACACCACCTAATTAGACAGTTTCATTAGTTGCTGGGGACAAAAAAAAAAAATCCATTACTTGTGGGTCGGCCTTCTGGTAATGAGCTTTCATTTCTCTAGGCCCCAGTTTTTTCATCTATAAAAAGAAGAGCTTTGAGTAGATGACCTCTAAGACCCCTTCTAGCTCTCTTCTAGTCCTAAATTAGCCAGCCTGATATTTGGACAAGATATGTACAATCTGTGATTATTACTCAAAACCTTTCTGGGAAGGAGAGGAGGGCAGGTAATGAAGAGGGAAGGGAGAGGTAGGGGTGTCCACTATAGATCCAAAAATGACAATGATGTAAAAATAAGAGCTATCAATAAAACTTTTAAGAAACACACACCCAACTTTCCAGCTTGAAAGGACCTCCCAGAACATATACTCTATACACATAATTCTCAAGAACTCAGAGTCACTCCCATGAGGAAGTGTATGTATGAGTCTATACTATCAGCATATTGTTTCTGAATGGCTTCCTATGTTATTCAATTCAACAAACACACATCAAGTACCTACTATGTGTGAGGCACTGTCCGAGGTGCTGGGTGTGTAAAAATAGCTATGACAGATCACTCTCAAATAACTTGCAATCTAATGTGCCTGTCTTCCTGACTAGACCATAATTTGCTGTCTTATGACTTTTTCCACATCTCCCACTGTGCCTCCCCAGTTCTGGGAGTATAGGAATGCATTGAACTTATCACTCATGCATTCATTCATTCATTCTTATTACAACCCTATGTGATTGAACCAGAAACCAGGTAAGCAAGGAAACCTATGACTCTTTTTCCAGTTCTTCCTAGTTCTTCAGACAGCCTGTATACCAACCACAGTATAAATGCGTTGGGAAATTATGTCAAGAGGAAAGAGTTTAATTCTAGCACTCTTTAGGGAAACCTTCCTTTAGGATTAAAATGTACTACTCCTGCCTAGAAATCATTATTCTCCGTGTCTCTGGACTCATGAGTCACTGTTTATCTTGCAGATTACTCCAGCTGTTTAAAAAAATAATAATAGGAAAAAAATATACCCAACTACAGTTTTTTTCCTGAATTAACATACCAATAACAGAATCTTTTTGTGTGTCTGCTAGCAGGTTAACATAGACGCCAGCCACATGTAGGGTGCTGATGGATCTGTAATTCATACCCAGCTGTAAATCCAGCAAAAAGTTCAAATACTTAATAGCCAAGATAGGGTGGAACTAGGTTTCTCATCTGGATTTAATAATGGTAGTGTTGTTAAGGGCCTCAGGCAATGGTGAAACTGGTTTCTGTGCTCATGTCAGATTTTGCCCTGAGGATTTCAGTCAATCCTTCATACCAGCTCTGAGTCAGTAACCCTTCCCTTTAAATTGCTTCAGACTATGCACTAGAGTGCCACAGCATATGGGCACATGCAGATTTTTTTTTCTCTGTGCTTCATCTCTTTGCTAGCCCTCCCTCCATCCAACTCCACACATCACTGTTACTTCCAGCTCACTGCTCTTGGCTGTCTTAAAAAGGAAGAGAAGCATCTGTATCATCTCCCTCTTCTCTAGTGTCACTGGGCCACTGGCCAAGTAGTCCAGTCAACTCCCTGCCTCCCTTCCTGTAGTGGGAAGATCCCCTCTGCCCCCTACGCAAACCTTTCTCACAATCCACAGGGATCTGCCATGGGAAATGTGATGCTGGGGAAAATTTCCTCCATGCCTTGGGGTAATTAACAATTAACTCCCACTCAAGACTGACTTTCCCCACCCTATCACACAACCTTGATTATTCCTGTCAGGGAGTTTTAGTCTTCCTTATCTCATAGATTTGGCCTGCTTGCAGCCTAGAAAGGGCTGCTGCTATGCCTGGGAGAGAGATCAGGCCCTGGGGGCAGCAGATGTAGAAAGCACAGTTCCTTGTCCCCTAGGAATGACAAAAACCAGAGTACCTCTCTACAAGGAGTCTGGCTTATCTTGAAAAAGATCATTGGTTTTCAGCATTACAGGATTTAGAGAGGGCTTGGGCCTTGATTATCTAGTCTAACCCACTCATTTTACAAATGAGGAAACTGAGTCTCAGAGAAGTGACGTCACTTCCAACTCCACACTAGTAGGAGATAGGATCTGAACCCAGACTCCAGATTCCAGATCTTTTTCTCTTTGCACTACACTATGTTTATGTGAAATGTCAAGCCCCAAGAGTTCAGCCCTGGCTAGCTATATGTTCCCTTTGCATATGGACTTTCTTTTCCATTACCTGCCTCCCCTCCACCCTCTACTTCTAGAAAAACAAATCTACTTTCATTTCCCATATTCATTTAAAAAAAAAAAAATCACATGTGGTCTTTCAGTCTCTGGGGAGGGAGATTCATAGGGAGCTACACATCTGATTTTCCCATGCCTACATAAAACCAAGTGCCTTCTAGGATCTGAGAAAGGTAAATAAACCAGGCATTCAGGGCTGAGATTAGAACTCTCAAGAGGCAGACTCAGCTCCAGAGTAATAAGAGCTGCCATTTATACAGTACTTTGAGGTTTGCTCTGCACTTCAACATATATTACCTCATTTGATTCTGGCAACAAGACTGAGAGGGAGATAATTATAAGGATTACTATCCCCATTTTACAGATAAATTCATAACTGTCCCACTTGCGGGAGATCCTTTCTTCCAAATAGGATTTTCCAGGGACATTGTCCTTTTTGCACAGTCATGCAAAGTCATGAAGCAATGCCCACTTTAAGGGAGGTGAAAGCTCCAACAACTTCTACTTTAAAGAGAAAAAAACTGAGGCAGGCTCAGGGAGATTAAGGATAAACTCTGCCATGTTGAGCCTGGAACCCAGAAGACCTGAGTTCAAATGTGATCTCTACTTACTAGCTGGGTGACTCTAGGCAATCACTTAGCCTCTGCCTGCCTTCCTTAACTATGAAATAGGGATAATAACAGCATCTACCTCCCAAGAGTTTTAGGAGAAGCAAATGTGATAACCTACATAAAGTGCTTTGCTTAAAGTGCTGTGTAAATGTTAGTCACTGTTATTGTTATTAGCCACAAAAATGTTAGCTATTATTACTTGTGTTCTTACAACTAGTCAATGTAATAAAATGAAAAGGGCCCTGGATCTCTATTTGAAAGATGTGAATTCCAGTTCTGACTCTGACACTTATTCCCCTTCAGACTCAGTTTCCTCATTTGTAAAATGAGGGAACCACATGAGATGCTCTCTATAATTATGAGTCAGGGAAGGAGCCCAGGAATCTCTACACTAGCACTAAGTATTCTTTCCATTATGTTTCCAAGACTTCAGTTTCCTCATCTGTAAAGTCAGACACACAGAAATAATCTAACTTAAAGTAGGCATGATCTCCCAGACAACTTTGCAAAGGACAAAGTCCTAAAAACTCCTAGAACTATTTGGGAGAAAGGTGCTAAATCTGTGCCAAGTAGGACAGCTATGAATGCTAAGTGTTCTCATTACACAGTTACCCTGCAGCAAGGGTGGTAATAAATGCCAACTTTTATTGGGAACCAACTGGTGATACTTAAGCCCTCTTCCTTTGCTCTCTTCTTCCCTCCTACCTCCAGCCCCAGCCCCAACCTCCAAGTCCTCAGTGTCTCCTACATGTTCTCTGAATTTGTCTATGAAGTCACTCTGGAGTCTCCACTGCTTTTTTTTTTTTTTTTTTTTTTTTACTTTATAACTCATTAACTCCTTTCCAAGTTTGAGATTCAATGATCTATTCCTCTCCCACTGCATTCCCCCAGGATGCTTTTCACATTTAAAAAGGCATTGGATATTCAAAAACCACTCTTAAAACCTGGCTCCTTTTCCTGGACAGAAAAATAAGGGTTCAAATCTGGCCTAAGATGCTTAGTAGCTAAGTAACCCTGGGCAAGTTACTCAACCGATAACTGCCTCAGTTT